>NC_083607.1:3030303-3333333 GCF_029168945.1 Cannabis sativa | reverse complement strand
TAAATATCTAGTAAAAAAGAAGTAATATATATATATATATATGTGTTGTCTTCTATTTCTTTCTTGTTTTTTTTTTCTCATTTTTGGAAGAGTTTGAAGAAGAATAAAAGGACAATTTATAATAATAAGAGGCTCTTTTCTCTGTATTTTCCAATAACAATGATATTGAATATGATCGATTACTTGAGGAATATTCCACTCGTAATTAGTATATAGGAACTTGTTCGTTGTCTCTTCTTGTACTAATTATTAATTAATGAGCAATTACATATTAATTAATATATATACTCCAAACTCCAAAACTTATATACAATATTAATGTGTGATCAATGAAAGAGACATATTATATTCTTTCTCTTAGTTACTTTTTTAGATCAAAATGATAAGTGAATGAACTTTTCCAACATTTTTGCATAGTTTATGCTGTTCTCGAATTCATCCACTGTTTATACAACTTAATTATATGCTAATTATATTATATAATTAAGGGTTTAATTAAATATGTTTTTATTGACATATACATGCATGCACTAATATAATTCACGTTTACAAAACAATTGTATTTAGCTTATTTTTTTATTATTATTTTATAATTTGCTTAATTTACAGTTAATATGACACAATTCAAGAATTCATACAAAAAATTATATATTTAAAAAGTGTAATTAATAACAAAATTCAAGATATAAATTTCAGCTATAATAATTTCAGTTAATTATATAATAGTTTGATAGCTAAAACTATCAAATTAATAGCTAGTAATGGGTTGGAGTTTGCTCTAAAATCTTCATACTTTGAATATATCAAACCGTATATTCTATATAAATATATATATATATATGATTATTAATTTTCTTGTGGGGCTTTGTATGTATATATAAGTATATTCTAGCAAAATCAAAATAGATCGAACTAGACCCAAATAATTATAATAAAGACATGACCATGTGAATACAATAATATATATTTTGTCAATAGGGATCAAACTAATGTCCAAAATATTCTTGATTTTCATGTTCTTTATTTTTTTTTTTTCTATTAAAAAATCTGTCCACGTTGAAGGAAATCAAAATAACATTAAAAATATTATATATATATATATATTTATAAAAAAAAATATGACCTCATATTTTCCTTCATTTTTCTCCCTATAAATACCTCCTCAAACCATGCACAAAAAAAAACACATCACCATACCCATTATTGCTTAGCCCTAGCTCTTCATTACTCTCTCTCATCACTTATATATACATATATATATACATATATGGCAAGTACTGAAATCTCAACAGCCAATGAGAAGATTTATGAGTCCTCATCAGACCTAATAATAGTCCAAAACAAGGCGACCGTAGAGAAACTCTACAAGGCCTTGTCTCAAGGGCTAGCCCTTGAGACAGTGGCAGATCTCGTGGCTACAGACCTCGAGTACTGGTTCCACGGCCCGCCACGTTGCCACCACATGATGCGGGTGCTAACAGGCGAGTCACAGGCCGACTCTGTGCCTTTTAGGTTTGAGCCGAGGAGCGTTACTCCTATTGGGGGCGCGTGTGTCATCGCCGAGGGATGGGAAGGAGCAAAGGCTTATTGGGTTCATGTTTGGACAGTCAAAGATGGTGTTATTACTCAGTTTAGAGAGTACTTTAACACGTGGCTTACCGTCAGTGATCTTCAGTCACCGGCGGTGAATGGATGGGATGTCTCCACCGGTCACCGGAGCTTGTCCACTGTTTGGCAGAGCATGCCTAGGGATCTCTTTCGCCGGTCTCTCCCTAGTCTTCTTCTTGCCATTTAGAATATGATTTTTATTAAGTTGTTTAATAATTATTGTTAATAATGATAATTAGTTATGTGGGGTTATAATTATAATGGATGATTGGGACAATTAATATAATGCAATGCATGAAAATTAATAAGTCCATAAAGCTAGCTGTTTATATCATTAAAAACAAGAAGAAGAAAAAAAAATGTAAAATTAAGAAAATAAATTAATATGATATATATGAAATGTTTTTTTTTTTAATATATTTGTGTAAAGCGAATTATACAAAGCTCTTTCAAAATACCAAATTTATATATTATGATTTATAACTAGTGTCATCTAAATATATATATATATAGGGATATGATTTTGTCCCGTGATGTACTTTCACGGAATGTATTCCGTGGTACATTAGATGGGTCTCATGGTACATTAAATGAGTGTTAAGGTACGTTTTTATTTTTTAACCCTAACTATCCCTAGATCAATCTCAGCCGTCAGATCAAATAACTTTCTCATCTGACGGCTGCCGTACATCACGGATTACAATCCGTGAAAGTACAATAACGGGACAAAATCATATCCCTATATATATATATATGTGTGATATTATAATATATTATATCTTGTAACTAGCTATAGTGATCATTTTTCATTTATTTTGTAAATTATAAATCTGATAAATGTCTTTTTTTTTTTTTGGATATATAATAAGAATCTAAGTAAACAAATGCAAAAGAATCACTTAATTAATTAGTCTTCTGGGTTTGGCAAATTAAGGTAGCTGACCTTAATTTTTTTTTTTTTCCTTGTACATTTTTTTTAAAAAAATAAATAATAAATAAATAAAGAGTTTTTTTTTTTCTTTTATGGAAAAACTAAAATTAGGTCCTACAGCAAAATAGTACACATCATATATCAATATTATTATAGCAGTCAAATATATATGTGTATTTATTATTATGGCAATAAAGCCATACAGATTATCTGTCACAATAAATAAATAAATAAATAATAAAGCCACACATACATATGTATAGCAATTATTATGAAATATGAATATTGTACATCTCTTATCTTATTTGTGGGGGATTGTAAAATATTCAATCTGGTCCAATTAGTTTAATTTAAGATGTAATCCACAATGTGTCGATATTCATATTTTTGTAAGGTTTGGGAAAACACATCACTATACCCATTATTTGTGTGGATGTGATATTGATTCACTTTCAAAAAATACTTGATCTAAATTAATCGACATTTATTTAATAATATAATATTTTTTTTAAAAAAAAATTAATATATATAATAAATATTGAAAAATATTAGAAAACTGATATACAATATTTATATATATATAAACTATATATGTATGTAAAACAATACTCTTTTTGGTTGCTAGGGTTTCTTTCTAACTCATTATCTTCCTCCAATTGAACTAGGGCTAGCCGACCTCCTTTGGCCTTGGCTGTGGCTCTAGTTGGATTTTGATTTGGGTGTCATAGTCATTTTAATAGAGCTCTCTGGTGTCTCTTGGGTGTGGGGTGGAGTCAGTTTAGTGTTGTAGGTGTGGCGGTTGCTCTGACGGTCGTCTAGAAATCGTGTTCCTCTGGTTGTTGAGCCATGGTTCGAGATATGGGGGTGCCTAGCCGTGAGATGGGGTTTATTTCTTGACCCGTCAGGCTAGTTCGAATCCCTTGGAGTTTATTTCTTGGCCCCATCGTGCTTTTTCGAATATATGCCCTAATATCCAAGGCACATTATATTTTTTCTAATCATTATGCTAACTTTTGCTAATTCAAGAATTTTACAATAAACATGTAATTAAATAAAAATTTGTAATAATTAAATTTTTATTAAAATAAACTGTGTATAAACATTTACAAACTAGGATCCCAGTTTCTAATTAAAAAAATACATATTTTCTATAATGTTCTGAAAGTGTCGTGTAACAACAAAATACAAATTACGCCAACTGATCTCCCATTAATCTCAACTTTCTAGGTCTAGGCGATTAGATATGTACAATCTTCATTAGAGCCTTCAAACCAACACTGATCAGATTCGCTTTCATATAACCTAGACATAGTGAAGTCACTGTGAGTCAACAGACTCAATAAGAAAATCATACATGATACAATCATATATCTAATCACTTACCATAAGTTTACCACTTGCATCTAACACATAAATTGAGATCCAAATATTCATACTTATAGTATGATTAACTATAATACCAACCTAATCCGAGTACGCTAGTCGTACTAATGTTGGTAGCATTAATTCATACTATTCAATACTACTTAACATACTAGATATGAGTATCTTGGTACAACTTTATGTACACACATATTGTTATCTCTAATATGTTAGCTACATGGCAATATCATGCATAACTTACACACATGTATATGTGCATCTAATTACTTTTTTTACTTCGAGTCCTGATTCAAGTGTACCAGTTAACCTAAGTGGAACTTTGCTCGACGATTGGAGGCCCTAAGTCACATTAGTAGTAAACTGGTAAATGTCTCGCTAAAATACTTTCTAAGACTAAAATACATAATTTTAAGTTTCCCCATCGATAAATAGAGTGACAATATCTTAAATATTTTATAAACACAAAAATCGAGGTACCCCCGGAACTACTCAACGGGGACAATGGAATTATAATTAGGTACCCAGTATTACAAGACCTACTAGAACAACTTGGTACCCAATTGCTACAGCACAGAGAGAGAGAGAGAGAGAGAGAGAGAGAGAGAGAGAGAGAGAGAGAGAGAGAGAGAGAGAGAGAGAGAGAGAGAGAGAGAATTTTCTAATTTCTTTCTCAATCCTTCGAGCAGGCTTTTTTTAGGTCCGTGAAGTCAGCACATTCTTCATGTTCTGTTTGGCTTTGGGACCAGCACAAGATTTGCTAGCCAAATAAAATATAGAGCTTCACAGAGGAACTCTATATAACTTAACTTCTCGACTTTCGCCTTCCCCCTAATTGGATCCAACAATCTTATTTTTTTGGTAAAGTGGGGTCATATTTTCATCCATGTTTAAGGCGTAGTAGAAGACGTTTAGGCTAATTCCACTCATGTCTGCATGGCTCCACGCTGGCCAGTATGTCCTAAATCTTTTTAACTGTGGATACAATATGCTCCTTCACCGCTGGAGACAAATTACGTTCCACTTTGATAACTTTGGTGGGTTCTGTTTCACTGATGTTGATTTGCTCAAAATCCTCTACAGGTTCAATCATCCTTTCTATCCCAACTCAGGGATCTAATTTATCGTCCTCTCAAATTAGCCCCTGCTCGGGCTGGACAGGTGCTTTGGGAGCTACTTCAACTTCTTCCCTAACCATAAAGACTGAGTGTTGTAGGTAATCCACTTCTACGAACATACAATGCTTAAAAGGGAAGGCATTTATACTTTTGACTATACCCCATTCAAAGAAACTGGGAGCTGGATCCTCCCCATTGGCAGTAGAGAATCTGCATAAAAGCCTTGAATAGGGCATGGCATTAGATCAGCTTTTAATTAACAAAATTGCTTGAAAGACAAACTGGAACAGTATGTTGATTGAGCTTCCATTGTCTACAAAAACTCTAGACACTCTTTTGTTGGCAATATGGGCTTCAATCACCAGTGAATCATTGTATGGGAAGTGTACGTGCTAGCTAGGCATCCTCTTCTGTGAAGATGATGGGAAAATTGATCATCCGAGGATGTTGAGCTAGGGATTGCACTAGGGCACACACTTCACCCTCATGATCTAACTCATTCAAATATCTCTTCTAGGCATTGCAAGTACTTTCGACAATGTGCGGACCTCTATATTGCCACATAGCCATCCACGGGTGGCAGTAACAACCTTGGTGGGTATGGGTTCTCAGGTCTAGGAGAAGGGACAGTCATTGTAACCTATGCATTAGGTACCCCTAAGAGGTCTGAATGGTTGGGACTTGCATCATCAGAACGGGTAGAGCTGGAGGTTGTATTCTAAGAGCTTAAGGGAGGCCCTTCGTACGGAGGATTTACAACTCTTAACTATTCGGGAATAGGAGCTATTTGTGCGCTATACCTTGTTCGAGATATATTATGGAGATCCAGACCCAATGACTAAGATGGCCATCTTAGGCCAAAGTTTTTATCTTGTCTTTTAAATAATCGCACTCATTGGTAGTGTTGCCAATATCACTGTGGTACTTGCACCTCTTACTTTGGTCTCTTTCTTGCTTCTCTCCTTTAAACATCTGAGGTGATTTTTTGTAATATATCATATTGTAGGTAGCCTTATAGACATTCTCTTAAGTGTCGATTAGGCTAGTGTATTGAATATATTTTTGTTCATACTAACTTCTTCCTTTCTTCAGAGCCTCACTCTGACTTTGACTTTTCCCACATCTCTTGCTCTACAAATAGCTCACATTCAATTCTAGGGCTTCCATTTTTTATTGTCTACGAGTAGCACTACATCCAGTTTGTATCGTCCCATAGCCAGAAAAATTAGTTTATGTAGGCGCATACCCTAAGGCAATGGGTCCGTAGACTGTAAGAGTTGTGTACTGGCTGCCAACCACTGGCGCTGCTGGAGCTGAGAATTGTGGGGTAAAGGTTGTGTGACTAGATGGAGTTTGTACTGGAGCAACTCCAAAAGCTTAAATATAAGTGTCTTCTAAATTAATAATTCCTTAGGCCATGGACATGAATTTAGACAGAGTTTCGACCCTTTTTCTTTACATTTTTCTCTAGAGAAAGAAGTCAACTGTCAATCCAAATTGAAGGGCCACAAGCTCCATGTCGTCGCTAACCTTGGTCTTGGCCACTGCTTCCATCATTCTTTGGATGAAGACCTTAAGGCTTTCCCCTATTTTTTGTCTGATATTGGTTAGGGATCCAACCTCCATATCAAAGTCCTTAACAACACTGAACTCTTTCTTGAATGTGGATTGCAGGCCTTTCCAACTGTGAATTGATCTTGTAGGAAGCCTCTTCCACCAATATCCAGTAGACTAGGTTAATGATAACGAAGAACAGAGGCACTTGGTATCATCGTTGGCTTTTGCCACGTGCATTAATCAGTTATATTTGGACAAATGGGCCCAAGGTCCATCCTGACTTCGTATAACTCCATTTGTGACATTTTGAATTTTTTTAGTAACGGAGCCTCTATGATCCGTCTAACATAGGGTTCTGGATCTTCCTCCTCCAAGTTAGAGATGGCGTTGCTTTTTTTCCTTACAAGCATGGTAAGGGCAGTTATTTTCCCTTCCAAACGCTTGGTATCACTATCTGGGAGCTCACGCCTGCAAATCTCGTCTTTAATATGGTTCTAAAGATCATTTTTGTGAGGCCTCGCTCTTTGGCCTCAGGCTTTTTCTCGTTTTGTGTTTAGGCAGTTACGGAGATCTATAGTGGACCAACTATCTTCAGGAGAAATTACCTCTATTCCCTCGTCTTGGTTTATAGAACTGCTAGGGCGGTCTTTCCATCGTTGAACGACAGGCCTTGGTACCAGACCACCACGCCTAACGTTATGGTCAACCTTGACTCGTGAATTAGAATGGCGTCTTAGCCTTAAGGCAGGGGTGGCCTTCTTTTTCCGCAGAGGTTGGTTGACTGCATTTTGGTTAGTCCTAAGAATAGTGGGAGTAATCTTTTTTTGGGGTTCACCTGTAACACCTTTCCCTTTGTCCTTTGCAGGAGAAGAAGGTTCGACATCAACTGGGTTTACCTTTTTTGTGGGGTTATTTTCCTTAGGGGCAGGCCTTCTGGAGTGCTCTCCTCAAAAATTTCCTCATGGGCCTTGAATCTAGCCTGTAGCCACGTGACGAGAGATGTCCTCTTGTGCTACTAATTTTTGCTGAATTATTGCAAGTTTTTCAGCCATTTGATATACATCAGGATCTTTCACATAATAATGTTTATCATACCCATCTTTAATCTCTTCATCGTCTCTGTTGTCATCATCATCATCGTTTTTTCCCTCAGGGTCTTCTTCTCGGTCATTCGTCTTGTCTTCGTCGATGGAGTTCTCATCGACAAATTTCTCCTGATGTTGGGCTTTCTTGCCTCGATAGCCACCAACTTTTAACGTTTCCTTGTCTCTCACAGTGCTCAGCTAGGCGTGCATTGGGGCAGGTGGATTAACATCCTCCATGACGGTGTCAAGGCCATGAGTGGTAGGCTTAGTGACAACATTTTCGGTAGTCACCATTATTACAGATATATTTTGGCTAAAAATATTTCCTCAACTCTCAATGAAAGTACCAAAATATTTACTGAGATTTTCAAAAACTCAATATATTAACGAGAACTAAGAAAATGAATCAAATAGATGAAAAAAGAAAATGGAGATTTTTATGTGGTTCGAGTGTTAATGAATCCTAGTCCACGAGTCAGTTGTATTAGGTTGAAAAGCCTTGAAGTATTACAATGGTATTTTTTACAAACTTAAAACCCTAGGTTTTTGCTATAGTATTTGAGTAATAAATTTCTCCCCCTTTGCATGAATGTATCATGTAGTATTTATAGGCTAAGATCTAGTTATGAATATACCCGCGACCTTATAAGGTTTGCGTGCAACATGACCTACTAATGGGGTAAATACATAAAATACACTGATATTGGCCCCACGGACTGAGGCCTAGCCCAGGGGCAGTTATGCTCCATATAACAGAGGACCACTTGAGGTCGATAGATGTCGTGTGTGCACCGCCTTTACATATTGTAGTGTCATAATAGTGGTCGTAGTACAAAAGAGATGTTTCTTTTGGTGGTACGCGCACTCTCAGGGTCTGACATAGAGGACAACTCCCTAATTTTGTGGGATTCAGTGTCAGAGGATTGTCGCGTCAGCTTCAGCCTGGCTTTCGGGGCGTCTCTTGGGGAACCCTTCTGGATGTATCCCATACGCTCATCAGGAGGGTCTTGACTGCTTCTTTTTAAGTGGGGCGAGGCACCCTTCTGGATCTAAATACATTTTTGGTTCTGGGCGTATATTTCCTGTATCTCGGATGGTTGTGAGGCTCATCTTTCCGTATATATAGTCCTAGTCTATTATCTTGTTGGGCTTTTGAGTGGGTCTTAATCAATTAATTTTGTATTAAAAATACCACATATTTTCAATCCAGAATCATGAATAATAGATACATTTAAGTAATTTATTTTTATTTAAAACAGACCATTGTTCTAGGTTTATTATTCCAATATTTAAAATTATCATACTATTTGGTATTATATGTTTCACGTGTTACTATATATACTTTTAATGTTAAATTTGTGCATCTTTTTGAGTGAAACCATGACAAATTATTGAGTAATTTTAGAGGGTGAATTATTAACTAATCAGAATTGGTTACATTTAACAATATAGTATATGATTTTGGGTATATTATTTTTGTACTAACAAATATGTTATTACTTTTTATATATATAGGTGTAGCAATAATATCCTTATCTGCCTTGCAAAACATTTATATAAACACCATATATATGTCCCCTAAAAAAACACTAATCAGATATTTTAAAATAATATTTTACCTTGAAATATCCGTTTCTCAAATGCATTGTAGGTATTTATTTTGGAAGCAAAAAGAATGTTGATAATTTTGTAATAATTTCCAAATAATAATAATAATAATAATAATAATAATAATAATACTAGACATATACTTAAATATGTATTTTGTAGTAATTGCACGAATCAAAGGAGATTAAATGAACCCTATCCAATTTTTTTAAAAAAAATCTTTTATACCCACTTTAAAATGACAATTAACTAAATAACCCCATAATAAATTTACTATGACTTTTCCTGAAAAAAAAAAAAATCAGGTTTTTACATGATCTTTACAAATAAAAAAAAAGTTAAGGGACGAAGTGATATATCGCTATTGGTTCAATTCAATATCGAGTTCTACACATTTTAATTTAATAAATAATATAAAAAATTGCTAATCATTCACAACACACTATATCGGTATAGTATTAAAACCTTAAGATGCTCAATAATAATACTTTGAGTTTTATTATCTGTTGTTTAATATGACCTCCTTTATTATTTTTATCATATTCTTGTTATGCATTGAGAAAAATCAACCAACACATAATTACATACATATATTTCTCTCGTCCACAAAAAATTGAAGAGCTTGTTCATGTTCAATAATACATTAAAAATTGCTAAGAGACACCCTAAAGTACTAAACACCATACAGGATGACATATTGTTATTAGTTCACTTTAATATTGAATTTTATACATTTTAATTTAATAAATTATATAAGAAACTGCTAACCAATTATACAGTGTCATGTCAATATAATATTAAACACTTTAAGGTACAAAATTCTAAAGCTCATTACAATAATATCACTACAAAATGGTAATATCTTCTCTTTGAATTGTTGATGGTACTACAGGTGGCTTCATAGGGTTGTTTATAATAACTATGTCTTTAACCATTGGACTCTGCAAACAGCCTTCTTCCCCAACAAGAATGGAAGGGCTAGAAATGCTTAATTGAATCGCTCTGTCATCGCCATCTTGTAAAGGCGAGACAGCAGCACGCTGGCGGAACTTATTGTCCACCATGTCATAATGATTCGCTGTTCGAAATTCTTGAGCAAGAGAACACCAACAACAGCAAAGCCACTGAGCACAATCTGTAACTGCAGGGTTACCACAACACAAGCGATTCGACGGTAAGTTAAATTTCTTCCTCATTTGGATTCTCCAGAAACCGCCATAGAGTAAACCAAACACGCACAGCACAATACCGGTTACACCAAGAGCTTCCCTTATTGTGACATTATCAAAGTGAGTGGCAGCCAAGCCGAAGATCAACAATGGAGCTGTGCAGAAGAGGAAAAAAGTTGCAATATGAACATACATGTTACCAAATCCAAGTCTTTCCATGTTATATCCAAACACACAAAAACCGCATAACAGATAGAGATTTGTCATTGAAACACCATCGTTGGTTAAATCAAGTAACCCCCCTTTCCATTCAGGTTCATTCTCTAAGGGGATAAAACTTGAGCTCTTCAACTGAGGAACACCATTGGTGAGTTTTTGATCCTGTGCTTCTTCATCGAATTCGAAATTATACTCCTTTCCAAGAGGACTTACAATACAGTAAACACCTGCAATTGCTTGGGCTGCCATTGCTATAACAAGGCAGATAACAACACCTATATTAGGCCTTTCAAATTTTTTGTATCCTAAGTTGAGACCACATAAGGCATATTGAGCAAAGCAATTCACATGAAGTAGTACAATAACAACCAGCATATGAGCCCTTTCATGAGGCTTATAAGTACCATTTTTGCTGTAAATCTTTCTGAGCATTGATACATCCTTTGGTTTCCACCTACACAGAAGAACAAGGTGGTGGAAACGCTTTGGGTGTTGGTACAAACTCATGAGAGTGAAAAGAGCATTGATGATTTGATTACTGACCTCGAACCAAGCATCTCTTTCGGATTTCTTAGTCAGGACATTGTTTAACATTCCTGTCATTACGAGAAAAAGAATTGCTCCTGAGATAGCAACACAGGTAATCCATAAAAGAAGGGCCATATTCAGAGGGTTCTTGATCCATATTTTGCTGCATTTCTTCAAAGTTTCCCAATCAACTTTATGAGAAGCAATCCGATTGAAATGTCCTCTAAAACCCGAGATTTCTTCTCTTTCATCTGCAATTTTCAGGAACTTGGGTGATGGAGAAACTAGACTATCTGGAACTGTTGTCAAGTCACCCCCATTCATGGTTGAAGTAACTGAATCAGTACTTCAAATTGCAATAAATTTTAAGCCCAAAAAGCTCAAAACCACTGCAGTTTTCTTAATAGGGCTTCTTAATATTGACAGCTTTACTATCATTCAAGAAAAAAATCCAAAAGCCCTATCCAATTGACAATTTCTCCAGACCTTCAAAACCTGCCAAATTTAAGGAATAAAAACTTAATATTTTAGAGTCTCACCTCATCTTTTGCTGATAACCATGTGAAGCTACTCTTTAATCTCAACACGAATTACAAGGAACTTCTCATGCAATAATCTAAAAATATAATGATCAAACACAATACTCATTCATAAATAGAATTCTTTTTTGACAATTCAGAGCAAACAACCAAATAAAAGCCAAGACTATAATATTAAGAAAGGAAAATGCTTTTCAATTACCCAGAGAAAAAAAGTATTACCCATCTTATGTTTAATCCAAATTATACATTAAATTAACAGTTAAAGGCAAGTTAGAAAGAAGAAAAAAAACCCAGAAAGTGGAAGTGTCATAAAAATGGAGAGAAGAATTACCTACGTCAGGGGTTAGAGCCATGGTTGCTTGGCATGGCATAAGGGACAGAAGAAATAATAATTAATAATATTAATAAAAGTTGGCCGTGCCTTTCAAAGTTTGAAGCTTTCGTTTTTGTATCATCTATGTAGAAGAACGTTGAAGATTTTTTTTTTCTTTGAAAAAGAAAAGTAATAATAATAAAATATAATAGACGTTGGAATAGTAAAGACACCTTTTCAAGACTTTGTCGTTTGTTGTGTTTTGAAAAGATGTACCGTTAATAAGAGACTATTCCCATTTCTTTTGTTCTGGAATCACACCCTTATTCTTTGATTTGAGAGTTGAGACCCCACTTCCAAATTTTCAAATAGTTCAATTTCAAGAATTGAGAAGTGCTTCTTT
This sequence comes from Cannabis sativa, assembly GCF_029168945.1. Taxonomy (NCBI): domain Eukaryota; kingdom Viridiplantae; phylum Streptophyta; class Magnoliopsida; order Rosales; family Cannabaceae; genus Cannabis; species Cannabis sativa. The sequence continues at coordinate 3,320,872 of NC_083607.1, read as the reverse complement.
CAACTTTGGCTTTCTTTTTAAATAAAATAATAGACAGAATGTCAATGAAATTGGTTACATGAACTTTACATAACAAAACAAAATGCTAATAAAAAAGATTATTATTTAGTAAACTTAATAGTTTGGTAAAAAGTTCCAAACAAACCTGAGGAATGATTATGGTGGATAATAATCCTTGCTCTCCATAATCTGCTCATCTTCTTTGCTGGTAATTTTTCGAGTCCCTTTCGTTTTGGTCTTGTGCTGTTGGGGTGGTTCTTGCATTTGGTTCCTTTTTTCCAAATAAAAGTAAAAACATGTCACGTACGTGACAAATTTAATGTAAGAGTACTGTGACTAAAAAGAAAAGGAAAGTAAGCATATTAAATATAATCACACATAACCTGAGAAACAAAAGAAAAATTACAGCTTTTGTTTCCACCACAAGAAGCTGGATCAGCAATGTCTCTTTTAATTATACTATACATGTATTCCACTGTGCCCCTTGTTTTGTTTCTAAAAGGGGTCACTTTCATTCCAAAGAAAGACAGATTCAAATTTGAGCCATTACATAAGAAAAACTCTAAAATATTGAGTACAAGATATGAATGATTGTTTTCTTCTCTTAATATAATTTAATGGTAACAACGGACATAACAACATATGAACAATTTTTTTTTTCCAACTAGAGGGTAAAATATTGTTGTTGTTATTATTTGAAACTATAATTACATAAAAGAGAATACAAAAGAAAAAACAACTGGTAACTGATAAATTCAGAAGAATACAGATAGAAAAGCATCCTGAAGAAGCAATAGCGGAACTGGTACGTTTACAATTACAAAGACCTCTCTGAACCCAAATCAAGTAGTGTACGAAAGAATTTGTGAGGATACATTGGAGGTTCCTCCGATAATGCCTGAAATACAACAAAACATAATATGTTCAAGCAATTAGAACTGACAATAGTTTTTGTAATGTTTCTGCAGCATTTGGATGGATTTTCACCCGAAGTCCATTTGAATTATCAAACAATCACCCCTACAAAATAGAAGCCTAAAAATGCAAGAGATCCGAATTGTACCTGATGAATCAGAACAGTAGAAGGAGTCATTCCAGGAACAGTATTGACTTCTATAATCAACACCTGCATAAAATGAAATTGGAAAAGAGTGAAGTGCAAATTAACTTGGCGGTGTTAGATATATTGTTTGACCTTGTGTGAATTTGGTATCTCATACACTACCAAATGAACCAACAAGAAGAGATTTATTAAGGTGGATGTTAATGCACAGACTAATTTGTGCATATATTAGTTTTATAGGAGACAAAGCAATTCTTTAGCCCCAAAGTGAGGACTTTAAGAAAGAAAGAAATTAAGAAAACAAAAACAAAAAATCTGCTAACTCTTGTCTATAGGAAATATTTAAATGTAAGAGGAAAGTATACCTCTCCACTGTCTGCATTTACAAATGCATCAATTCGTGAAAATCCTTCTAGTTGCAGTGTGTTTGCAATTAGTTCAATACGCTGTTTACATCTCGTTAATGCCTCATCGCTAATTCATGGAGGAAAAGGAGCAGAAGATTACAAAATGAGGAGAGAAATGTACCACACATTTGAAGGAAGAAAAGATTAGGGACAAATAAATAAAACCCACTGCGGTAGTAGTTTTTAGATGAGAATAACCAATACTTCAACCGAACATATAGACATCTAACCTCAAAACAAATTAGTCCAAAAACACAGATGAATGAGCTCTAAATCACAGCTTCAATACAATGTTAATGCATGCATATATGTTTCTAAAATGTATTTGAAAAAATCATCTCTATTGCTTCCCTCCCTCCCCAAGAAAAGAAAAGGAAGGGAAAAGCATCTAATCATCAATCCACTTAACAATTATTCATAGAAATATATTACTATTAAATATATAAAAAAAAACATATGTATATATGTTTCCTAGGGAATAGGGATTTCATAAACCTGATAATGGATAACGGAGGTGGAGTCAGATTGATGCCAGTTCCACCTGTAAAAAAGCATAATTTGAAGTTCTCATTTAAAAGTTTAATACACAAGGGATTATTACAACAATGGCCCCTATTCTTTTAACTGATGAAATGGACTTCAGAACTTAGGACCTAGCTATAGTAAATGGTAAAAAATAATAATAAGAAAAAAATCATTGCAGTAACATTTTTCGTATATAATGCTTACAAAGTGGAAGATTGGAAGACCTATTCACTTTTTGTAGTTTAGCCAAATGTTATATCATCACAGAAATACTTTCTTTTTTTCTTTTATTAGTATCACAGAAATACTTATGTACAAGAGATGTTTGCTTAAAACTAGAATATCTAGACAAAGCAAGCTGGTAATCATTGCTAATAACATTTAGCCTTGAACGAGAATATCCTTAAAATTGAAAATCGATTACGATAAAAATTTACCTTGAAATTTCTCCTCCAGTGATAAAATATCACCACTTTCCTTAACAGTGATACTAGGACTCAGAGAACGCATAGATCCACATTTTCCTATAACACCAACAGTTACTTCCACCCATCTACTCTGTCCTTTCCACTTGAGTCGGTGTAGATATTCATCAGTAGATTTAGATGAAATGATTATCTCATCAGTCTCAATAAAAGGTTCAAAGATCAAGAGTTCTGGAGGAGGATTTGGCATCTCAATCGTCCCGTGAGCCTGTAAATTTATCATATAAGAAACAGCATAAATTGAAAGAATGAGCAGGTGAGTTACATAGTCCAAATAACATTTACTATAGCCTTTCAAAGATAATTGAGGAAACCAATTCATTATGCTATGAGATGGTGAATGATTTTTAACTCTGGTATCAAAAGCTATAAATTACGCTAAAGTCAGCAAGTTATATAAACATATCTATACCTTTGACAAACTATTTGGAGGAATCCTTAAAAGGCTCTCCCTCAATACATCTATATACACTGCTAGGTCTTCTGCACAGCTGCAGTAACAAAACATTAGTTGAGGAGGGTCCAAACAAATTAATTATAGTCAAACCTTTTTATGAGATGAACACAGCTGAGTTTACCTGAATTCCTGCCATCACTAGAAACAATAAACTGTTTTAAAATATGAATAAGGACCTACCATAACCTTGCAACCCCTGTCGAGCATCCATCTCTTGCTGGTTTAACACATAGTGTTTTGCAATGAAGCTTTGTGGTCAAATCATGCCACATTTCTAGCCTAGGGCTTCTCAGAAGTTCCTCTTTTCTTCGTACCTCTTTATTTATGGTAAGAACTCCAGACTTTGAAAGCTGGTTATGACAAAAGATTACAATGCTTCAATTTGTAGAAAAATATGCAAGCTATGTCTTGAACAAAGTATGCATCTGTGTGCAACATTATATGTCTTGATATACAAGAAAAGAAAAATTATCATACATGGCTAAGAGAAAGAGATGTTGCAACTTTATCCATACAAGTCTTTGAAGCTATCACTCCCGGACCTTCATTTAGGAAGGAAAAAAACAAAGACAGGAAAAAACATAGTGAATTTAGATCAGAAATATTCAAAACCAAGGCAATGACCAAGTTTTGCAAAGATTATACCTGTATAAGGAACCCCCTCATCCTCCAGCAATGATTGAAGCCTACCATCTTCACCAATGCCTCCATGCACTGCATAATTTGATTTTATTTAAGGAAAAGTAGAAACTTCATGACTTTTTAACTTAAACTGAGATTTCAATCAAATGAGGAAGTCTTTGTAGTCCTAAAAAAAGTTATGAAAACTACACAACTACAACTGGTACTTGTGTCTGGAGCTACGCTCCTATTTATCATGCGTATGTATTTTTCTTTTATATCTATTCATTGCATTATTTGTTGTTCCATGTTTGGGAGGAGGGAAAACCTGCAATGAACACTGTAGCCTGAACTTCCTTGGCATGTTTGATCCACTGCTCCAAAGAAAATCTCACTGGAGGTTCATCACTAATATCAAACCCTTTAAACCAGCTATGAGCCTTAAGACCTTCCATAAGATCTTTCATCACTTTGTTACGTAGGTGAGATGTCAATGCAGCCCGGGCTGGTTCAATTGCTTCTATGCATGCACCAAGAACTTCCTCTGTTGTGTGTCTTAGAACGAGAGAGTAACTGTACACAAAAACAAAAGTCATAATGAGAGATGAAGCTATTGCATCCTTTCGTATCTCAGAAGTTTATTTCATGATGCCCCATTATCAGCTTTACATATTTTTACATGTCGACATTCTTTTCATATGATAAAAGATAAGTATTTGAATCACTGAATCTACAAAGAAAATGACCAAGCAATCAATAAACAACAATGCTGAAATATATTGTCATGTAAAGATGCATGCAACAACAATGGAAGATCACTAACGTATCTATTTCAAGAAATTAATCAGTTTTACTTTGCTCAATACAAGTCCTTTTTGGTGGAGTCTAGTACGAGAATTCAAACGAAAAAATTATTGAAAAGGGACAAACACAAACGATAAACATCATTCAAACAGATAACATTATATCACTAGTAATTTTTATGATTTTTTTTATTTATCTATTCAAGAGAAAGAGGAACATACGGAAGTGACCAAACTGTCCTGGATCTTACTTCAGCATCCTTCTCGTTTGAATCTACAATAGCTGAATATCCAGAAGTAGGAGCTAGCAAACACGGAATCACTTCAAGCTACAGCCAAATGACAGATTGACAATATTCTACATTTAGTATCAAATTGATAGAATAAACAACTTCAATTATCTATAAGGTACCAAAAACTGATGTGCAATGTATTTAAAAGAACTTGATTATCAGCAACCAAAAAAAAAAAGAATGTTTTGTCTAAATATCTGGAATGGCGAATTCCTAAAATGCTGGACCATTTGCTTTATGACCGTTCTTCTACAGCAAGGAATGACAAAAATCATCACAGGTACATCTTCCCAGATTCAATATTAATGTTTTTAAAATAATGAAGAATTGCAACAAAAAAAAAAACAAAATTAAACTGCAGAAAATATCATGGATTGGCAGTCCCAAAACATCAACTAAAAGAAGAATCTCTGAAAAAATATATTTGAGTACTGCACATCCAGAATGAAACTTCGCAACTTCATGAAATACAAATAAATACTTTCTTTACTTTCCCTGTTTTTCTATTTCCTACTGAGTCAGCGAGATATATTACTTACATCATCAAAAGCTTGCAAATTGAGCCAAACATTTGTACCACTCATAAGAGATACTTGTCGCTCTGATGTGTCTCCTCCAAAAATGACAAATACTTTGCGAGCACCTTCACGTTTTGGAAGCGGCTCGCTAAGCAGGGATGGTTTTGTTCTTTTAGGCAAAAGATGAGATGATACACTTTTGAATGATGCAAGTTCAAGAAACCGTGAGCAGGCACGGTAAATGATGCCCCGAAGAATGTTTGAATGGGAAAACCCAACCTGAATACAGAAGAGTTTTTCAAATGCAAATTCATAGGCACAAAATACATGGAGTTACAAGGATAAAAAGTACAGAAAGCCTTTCAAGCAAACAGCTATGTGATATAAGAACTTCATAATATTTCCAATTGAGATTCATATCAAGGATTAACAACCTAAGTCCTTTTCAGTCTTCCATACAAAGAAAAAAATGACATTTTTAAGTACCTTGGAAGCTTGTTGAAATAAAAAGCTGGTCTGCTCCATTCCACTAATCTGAAGCACATAAAAAAATAAAGAAGAAAGTATTTAAAGGAAATCTTCTGAGAGAAAAAATGAAACCAGCTATAATAACTAACAACTATCTTACCAGGTTTATGTCAGTAAATACTATTGTACCGAATTTAGTCCTCCCAAAATTACTCTCTGAAAATGATGATACGTTAACAGAATTAGGCAAAAACCACCCATCAATTCGTGCAAAATCACGTAAACCTAGTTGTTGGAACAAAAGAGATGCTCCCTCTCTAATAGTTTCAATAACATCAATAGGAAAACGAGGTGGCGTATGATAAGCAACCTGTTTGATATACAAGAATGAGATTTATTCACTGCAAAAATATATAGCTGACAACATGTGCAGCCTTTAATAGATAGACTACAACCATGATGTTATTATTATGCAGTCTACGCAGGTAAGAGTGTAGAAATGCATGCCTATATGTGACTAAAAAATTAAAGATATTTTGCTCTACCTGCTGTGTTGGGAGATACTTCCTCCTATAGTTGAAAATTGCATCCTTCTCTCTCACATCAACTTCACCATGAAATTGAAGCTCCACCTTCAAATTGAGAACATATTACAGAAACATAAATCATATGAAGCTAAAACGTAATTGTTTTTGCCAAGTTTCCACTTTTCTTCAATAAGAGAGAGGAGATTGAGAAAGAGAGAGATTATGGTATCGTTTGTATACTGTTTTTTCGTAAGCATCGAAGATTTAGTTTTAGTAATAAAATTGAGCACACATACCTCAGTTGGCAGAAGTACAACAGGTTGGCAATCTAAACCAGACCCAACATCAAGAACAATTGCTGTAAATTCACTCCCTCCTTCAAGAAATACTTCAATTAGGACTTTATTATCAATTCCCTGCCAAAAATGATCAAATTTTGATATAAATAAATTTTCTCTTAAAATTTTGCTATCACATCCATTGCATACAATCATTCTGCAATTTCATTAACAATATTTAAAGTTTTATAGAAAACACCAGAAAAGTAACTGTTATGAAATGAGAGTACCTCTGATATAATTGCCTCAGCCTTCTTAAGAGAATCATCCACACCATATGCAACTTTAACACCAAGGCTTGAACCTGCTCGTGCTGGTTTTACCTGGAATAAAACCATAGAGATGGCCAAATCTGAACATGTTAAACAGTTATATCATTGGTGCTACCTTTCAATCACAACAGTAAAATGTGCATTACCACAACTTTTCCTGAATTAGCGTCCAGCTGATTTCTTGCAAACCACTCTGACAGTTCATATTCATTTGCTTCATTGTTCTGCATTGTATGCAAAATTGTAACAAATCAACTAAGTAGAGAATAAATTAAGCTCAAGAAGTACAGCATAAATATCACAAAATTGTTATAATTATTGAAATACTATTCAGTTGAGATGGTACCTGCACTAAATAGCTAGGTACTGTGACGAAGCCTTGTCTGCTGAGTTCCAATGAGGCATTGTACTGCAATAGGTTGATACAAGAAATGTTACAAATTATGGTACAAGTATCAGTAGAGTACAATCAAGGGAGTTCTTGTAGGTAACACAAATTGTATCTGAGACTCTTTATGTTAAAAAGACCAAAGGCTCGTGCCAACAAATTGACAAATTTAACATTGCAAAAGTATATTTATAAGGTATATCAGTACACTAGCTATCGAATATATTATGAAATGTTGATATATTCAGTGTCATTCCAGGGTAATGGTAGAGTACAATCAGCTCACAGAAATTACAGGTAAAGTACTGCTTGGTGCTAATCATTTTGAACAAACGAGGAAGGTAGCATGCACCCAAGTTAAGCATACTAGTAATTGACTCAAAATGTACCTTAGTAGGACATAGTATAATATATATTTGTCAAAAATTTTAGTGTAGCCTTCTAGTAGATAGCAGAAATATCAAAACATGGTTCGTATTTATAAATATACTATCTCAATGGAGCTATAAGGAACTTAAACACGCTAAGATAAAATCCACTTAAATACAAGAAAATCACATGTTATAACTTGTAAGGAAACTAAGTTTAATTATAATATCAAAGTCAATCTTACTTTATCAAATGCCTGACGACACTCACTCGAACCTGTGCCAACAAAAGGAATATTATATTTTTCCAGCAACTCCTGGAACAAATAAGTCAAAGCAATAAAAACATATCCTATTAATTTAAAGTTGTTTCAAAAGAATACAAGAGAAATTTTAGACAAATATAAAAGAAAAAATGCGTTTACTTGAAGATAGATATTGTAATAAAAAATAAATCAAATCAAAAAATTATGCTAAGCAACACCTGAATGCCACCATCTTCACCAAATTGACCGTGTATAACAGGGAACACTATGTCCACAGAGGCAGCTAGATGTTCAGCAAAATCAGACAAAGACTGGAAACCCTGGGCAAGGCTGTGGATGAAACAAATTAGCAATCTTAAAAGTTCTGGTTGTAAAATGATTAAACTTTATAGTCAAGAAAACCCATCCATACCTTTCAAGTTTAAAGTCAAAATCTGATGGAGTGTTTGAGTATACCTGAAATCAATACAGAACAAAAATAAAAGAAACGCTCAAATATCACAACAAGAAATTTTCACAGGTAAGGTATTGTCCTATAAACACAAAAAGATAACTTGAGAGCAACAAATGACAATCTGTCAACCTAATCGGATTCCAACAAAGCCCGAGCACCGGACACAAAACAGATTTTAAACTTTCACTAGTCCTACTATAGGTAAAAGTTCAACAAGCATAGCATATATTTAGCCGAAACAAAAACTGATTTTTAAAGCACTAACTGAAAAGTATCAAGAAAAGGAAAGCCAAATGTTCACTGACTGAATTAGGCAACAGTACAATTTCATCTAGAAGGACAAGAAGTTTCAACAAACAGCTAAACGCCACAAATTAAAGCTCAAAGTCTCTAGAATGTAGTACATACTAAGTGTGAACCAAGGACTTAGCTAGTAAGCTAAAAAAGACAACATAAAAGAGAAGTACTGAATGTTCAATCAAATCAAACCTGAGCAGATGATATTGCATACGCATTATAATCACAATCAATGTAGTAGCAACTGACATGCAAATCATCACCCTGTTACAGAAAAAACCAACCAAGAAACTTCATATTAGTCCAAATATGTTTTCTCCTCTACTTTCTTTAAAGCCAAACAATACTATAAAGACATGGCATCATTTTCAAATTCTTAACAAACAACTTTCCAAGTAACTTTTTCTCTTCTCTGGTGTAAAACTGTACTAAAGATTATATTCAACACGACATAATATTCAACTTTTAAATTACAATTAAAGAAAAAAGAAAAAACAGAGCAAAACGAAGATTACCTGTATGTGATCAATAACTGATCTAGCTGAATTAAGAGAAATCCCTCGCTCAGCAGAAGGACCACCGCAAACAACTCCAACTCTAAGAACTCCTCCTTTCTCTTTCCATTCCCCGTTTCTCTCCGCCACTTGATCATCAACCACCACCGAGGAGGCGCGTGGAACTCGGACACTAACCCTAGCTATCGGAAAAGAAACATGTCTGAATTGAGAGTGATGAGAGGCCAATCTCAACAAAACCAAGTCGTGAGGAACATGGTTTCCGGAGCGAGGAAGTACAGCGAGGCCGGAAGAGAGTGGTGCGATGATGGAGGAGAAGGACATGGCTGATCAAAGAAGAAGAAGAAAGGTAAGGAATGAGATTCAGAGCTTTGTGTGAGCTTTTCTCTCTCTCATTTTGTTTTTTTGAAATAAATAATAATAAGTAATTAGGAAGGCGGACGGCAGAGTGAGGAGTGGGAGTTGGAGGAGACAAAATTTTGGAGGGAGAATAGAATAGAATATTAGTGCGTGCGTCGTTCTGGTTGGCGGTTGGTCTTTTGTCTTATCCCTTTTATATGTAAAATAATAAATAATAAATAATAGAGCATTGCTATTGGGCACCAGTGGTGTCTAGCACCTTCTAAATGTGTCGACTTGCAATTGGCTAGCGATACTCTATAAAAATTATTATATTAAACTATATGGTACCCGATACTTAATTGCACCAATAGCGATATTGACACGTAGGAGGGTGCTAGGCACCAGTGGTGCCCTTTAGCATTTCTCTAAATAATAATATGATGATTAGAGATGGAAATTGGTCGGTTAATGTACGGGGAACGCAATCCCCGTCCCCATCCCCGCTACCTATTTATACCCCCATCCCCGCCCCATCCCCGTCTAATAACCAACGGATTCGGGGTAGGGGAATACCCATCGGTTATGGGGAACCCATCGGGTATCCATTAAGGTAAAATGAAAAAAAAAATTAATTTAAAATAATTAAAAAAAATAAGTTAAACCAATATTCTCACAAATATTTATTATGCATTCATAATTCATAGAAGATAAAAAATAAACCTACTTAAAAAAAGTATAACCTAATAGAAAATAAAAACTAAATATGTGTCAAAGTTTGAAAAAAAAAACAAAAAAAATTATATATATCTATATCGGGGTCGGATATGGTGCGGATAGTATTATCCCCGCCCCCGCCCCATCCCCGCTTCGGGTATTGAAATTGTCCCCCACCACCGCCCCATTAACCACCAAGATGGGGAATCCCCACCCCATTAGGGGCGGGTCCTCGCGGTTACCCATCCCCGCGGTATAAATTTCCATCTCTAATGATGATGCTATTGATTTAACGTACGACGACTCCTACTTTTCCTTAAAATAAATAAATAAATATTATTTTGGACATTGTATTTTGTAAAAGTTGCCAATTAGATTTTTTGTTTTGTTAAATGGTAAAATGCATCATGTATTTTTTAAAATAGTACAAATAAGATTTTAAACTGATTTTTTGTCAAAATAAAATTTAATAATAATTCGATCTAAAGTTGTTATGACAAAAATATTTATATTTTTTGTATCTGTTCGAGTTAGTTATATTAAAAAAAGTTATCAAAAATTAAGTTCAAGGTCCTATTTTTACAATTTTAGAAAATAGAGGATCTATTTTATCATTTAACAAATAAAAAGTCCAATCAATATTTTTTGCAAAACACATGGTTTAAAATAGTATTTACCCAAAAAAAAATATTTGTAATTGTTACTACTCTAATAAAATATAATGGCCGAAAAAATATTTTATTTTATGATTCTATTTAACTAAAAAAATATTTTAATATTTTACACCATACCACACGATATGAATTTAATCTCACCCTAAATTTGGTCGTGATCTTAGTCTCGCACTTGGCCCCAGATCCAGACCTAGTTCCGAAAACCAAACTCAAATCTTAAATCCAAACCCAGGCTGGAACTTAAAAAATTACACTAATTTAACTTTATTCCATCAGGAAAAAAAAAAGATCCACGACCCAAAAAAAAGTACATTGACGTATCTCTTATTATTTCGATATTTAAGCAAAAAAAAAAATGTAGTCTAACTTTTGTTATGATTATGTATATATATGTTATAATTATATAAAATATACTATAAAATTTTAAAAAAATTAAAATAATTTATAATATATAAAATAGTCTAATTCACACATATGCAAACTATTTAAACTTAGCATTTAAAAAATTTAAAATTTTTAAAATTTTATAATAAAAATCTTAAATAATTATAATATATTCTTATGCCAAAACAAAACAAATAAATAAGTATCGAATTTTCCTAACTTTATTATTTTTTTTTGTTTTTAAAATAATTAAAAATTCAATTAATTGTCATTGTCACTTAGAAAATGATGTCATGTTCATGTTTACAAATTTAGTTTTGTTCTATTTGTCCTTTTTCGGTTTTAGTGTGTTTATTTTATTTGTATTTTGTGGTTGACCGGTTTAGAATGTAAGCAAATGAAATGAAAACAAACACATTTATCTTCTACCAAAACAAACACTCTTCTCTGATTGGCCTCTCTTAATCTTAATTACAAAATGGACCAAACTAGTTTTATTTTAGGATGAATTAATTTAACTAATAAACATTATTATTATGACTATGACTTAAGAGCATCAAAATTATTGGTCTTTAAAATGTGTTAGATGCCAGCTCAAGTAGGCATAGGAAGGTGCGTGTGTATTGGAGGTCCTGAGTTCATGTCTTAGGTTATGTATTGTAATATATAAACGCTTAATTAAAAAAAAAAAAAAAAAAAAAAAAAGCGCATCAAAATTATTGGTCTTTAAAATATGCGAATGAAAATAATTTTAAATCGTTATAACTAATTTTACTTATTGTTAAATTCTTCATTAAAAAAAAGCCTTTACTAATCTTTAACCATGCAATTTGATGAAAATGTCATCAAATTGTTCTCTCTCTCAGCTGGAGTGTTGTAGGTGTCCTTGTGTGCTCCGATTGTGCTTTGGCTGAGGAGTTTTTCTGTGTGGAGGTCTATTGATCTATGGAGGCGAGCGAGTTGCTCTTTCTCCAGATCAATACCTTCACTTTTCGATATGAAAGTTATTGTGGCCTAGATGAGGTGTGAGCTGGCGTCTTAGCTCTTTTTGAGTTTTCAGTATTCACTTTGATAAACTCTCAAACTTATGTTAAAGTTATAATTATTGAAATTAGTGAAGAATTGCCATTGGTAACACTTTGCAAGAATGTGTTATAAAAGTAGTTGACAACCATGAAAATTATTTGTCAACAACAAAAACTGGATTGGTGGAGGATTTTACTAGACTCAAGTGAATCGAACCGACAATTTGTACTCCTTCCCAAAATGATCGCGACCGGAGGTGCTCCGGTTGAAAAATACCAAAGAACCCTTTTATTCACATTCAAAACCAAAGCTTTACACACAATAATCATTTCAAGGTTATGAAACATTGCAGATGTATAAAGCATTAGCATATAATACCAAGTTAATAATAGTGTGATGTTTATCAAAAGAATAACCAATAGGGGCATCAATGAACTAAATGGCTACTACTTAACATTTTTTACTATTAGTATGTACAAACCGTTGAGCATCATTTCCCAATCTATGTGAGACTAATTCTAATTCAGACCAAGTCATCTTCTTCCATTTCTTTGGCTTTGAGAGCTTCCTTTACCCTCAGCAGAAGCGTAGTCTTCCACGGATCCTGCATAAGATCTCAGAGTATTTGCGATTAGAGGAACCCCGGTAAACTAAATGTGGAAAGGGAAAACTAAAGAACTCTTTCAGCTTCAAGAAGAGATCTCATTTAGTTTTTGTTCACAATGAACTTAAGAACACCGAGAACTAGCATAAAAGTAAAAATTGATTTAAGTTTTAGATAAGTCAAAACAAAAAATAAATAGCTCCCTAAGAAAAATGTAAATTGTAAGAGATATCCTTAGCCAACAAGAGAAGGAAACCAACTTCCTTGTGTTTCTTATACATAAAAACATCATTTGAGTTTGACTTTAATTAGAAAAAAATGATGTGATTTCACTAAATCAAGGTTGCAAAGGTAAGAGTTCATAACAGAAAGAGATGTACCAGTGGAGTAATGCTATCAAATTCCTTGACAGCTGCAGTGAAATTTTCAACATTTTCCTCATCAATTGCAGAAGCTAAATCCTGAGATGTAGAACAAAAAAAATGTATAGCTATTATTATACACAAGGCAATGATCATAAGTTGGAGTGAAACCTTTAGTATAATGTAGTTCCTAACCACCTAACTTTCATCTAAAAACATTATAGCCCACATTTAGAGTAAATGTTACTCGTAAATACTTACAGCTAAGAGTTTGTACTCCCGAGTTCTAGAGAAAGTGAGATCCAAATCCTGCACGGCCAATGAAGGATCTGTTACAATATAACTCTGACTTGAATGTTCAAACATACTTACAAAAAAGGACTAATTAGTACATGCCTGATATCGCTCCAATGCGTTTGTTATGGCAACAATGTCCCCTTTACATAGCTGGCAAAGTCCTGCATTAAGAAGATGTCCTCTAACACCATACTTCAGCAAGTTATTGTTAAGTGATGTTTTAGCTACCTCTTCATATATCTGGATTGCCTTCGGATACCTGATGATGATAAAGAAAAATGTCTTAGCTCTGACTAAACAACCTCATGTCCAAACCCGACAAGATTGCAATGCAAGTAAAATCCATTACAACTACTCGAGTGCCCTTTGTGTATGGAAACATAACCATCTCTTGAGCTTTTAGTCTGTTAGCCTCACAGTATAAAATATTTTACAAAACCCAAATTCCAAACCAAGATAGAAGAAAAAGGAAGATAAAGAGTGAGGAAGAGATGGTATCTTTTGTGTATGTGTATAACCATGTCTTGTATGTATGTGTATTTAACAAATGTACAAGTACATTATTCTATTCAATATCTATTAAGGTTTTACATGAATGACTAAATAAGAGAGTAGTATAGGTCACAGCATACTGTTCAACTTGTGCAGAAAACTGTGCAACTTTCAACTTGCATTGGTTTGCAGTAGTTGCTCCTCCTCCCATTTCGAAAAATTCGGCAGCTCGTTCAAAATATAACATTGCCTTTTCATTGTCTTTCTCAAGCTCATACATCTCACCAATCTCCTAAAATTCCAATAAAAAAACTATGTCCGTTAAGAAAAGACAAAGATATCATATACTACAAGCTCACAAATAATGAAAACTTACAAGATCCAAGTGAAATAATTAAGTTGAGCAATTCATGAAATATAAAACAAATGTATTAAAATTGCTATGTAACTAAAAGGAAGAGAAATAAAAAAAAAAAGAAAAAAAAAAGGAATTACCTTGCAATATCTAGCAGCCATACTATCTTTGCCATTGTCCATGAAAATGTTTATTGCTTTATCCAAGCATGAGATAGCAGCTGCAACATCCCATTACCAATGTGAACAACAAACCTTAAATATCTAAGAACTTTTGAGTCAAAATGAAAATGGTTAAGGGACACCCCTTTGTTCTAAAGAGTCAAAGACAACAACTCTTATACCCAACAAAAGTCATTATTTTATTTTCACCAAATGGGTTAAATTTTAAATACAAATAGAAATCCTAATACATTACTCAGATTGAGAAACACCCAAGTAACCAAAATATTTGTCAAACAAAAGCCTCATTAGCTCCAGGGGTACCATTATAGTAGTGATTATTTTTAAGTACTTGTACATGGATAATTTGCTAACCTTTTTTTTTTAATGTGACGGTGTATAATAATTACAAGAACCTCTTACAAATTTTCAGAAAATTTTGAATAATTTAAAATACCAAAATTAGAATTCAAATGTTAAAAGTATGTATAAATATTGAAACGAGTATGCATGTAGCAAAATGTTTGAATTTTGATTTCGACTTCCTAAATTATTCAGAATTTTAAGAAAATTTGTAGGAAGTCCTTGTAACTATATCACACACTGTTATGCAAGAAAAAAAAAATGGAGTTACAATTTATCCAAGTTGATGCAGCACTGTGGAGGTAGAAGGAAGCATGGGGTGTGTTGTGTAGCTAGAGACCATCATGGCTCGATTGTGGAGGCTTTTACTAAGTGTGTGGAGGGCTAAGTCTCACCAGGTGACGGGGATTAAAGAGGCGTTAAGTTGGATACAGAATCACAACTGGAACAAGGTAGAGGTAGAGTAAGATCGCCTGGTTGCTGTTTAGGCCATTAGGAGCTCTATTTCTATGACTTCTATTTTTGATCTACTGGTTAATAATTGATAGTAAAATGTCATTAGCTGAGATGAGCGATGATAAGATAAGATAAATTCTAATCTTCGAGTCAGTACCCAACTCCAAAATAAACCAAAATTCTATTTCTCATTCCATATGCATTAATCTCTAACCAATTACATATTTATAGGCTCTACATACTACTTACAAAGTACTAATAAACCTCTAGTGTAACACTCTCCAACCCTTCAAAAACACCTTCTCCTTCCGTACTACTCTCAAAGTTCTATTTCGCATTCCATATCCATTAATCTATGAACAATTACATATTTATAGGCTATAAATACTACTTCCAAACTAATAAATTACAAATTTCTAGTGTAAAGAGATCAACAAATAGATTGGCTCATGAATTTGCAAGGCACTCCTATTCTTACAAATCTTATTCTAAGAAAAAACTATAGATATAGTGATTAAAAACAATCACCACCTAACAATTCTTTCATAAATATATATATATATATATATATATATATATATATACACATATGTTCATGTAGAAGGGAAGTAAAGAGTAACCTGTAGTTGAAGTCTTCTTATAGCATTTTGAAGCCTCTATAAAAGCATTGGCAGCCTCATGTTTGCTATCTACCTAAAAATTACATAAAAATTCTACAAAATCAAAATCAATCAATAGCATAACATAGCTCAATCATAATTGATATATTAAAAAGAGAAACAAAAATTCACCTTCAAATAACAATCAGACAATTTGATAAATACTGAACCAGCTCTATCCCCTGTTTTTTGTGTTAATTAATACAATCAAATATGTATATATAATACATAAACAGTAGTAAAAGATACATACAAGACTTGGCGAGCTTGAAGTGATTAGCTGATTTAGCGTAGAGTTCGGCAGCGTCTTCGTACTTGGATGAGGCGAATAAACCCCAGGCGTTGATCTTCTTCTGGGCTTTCTTGAGAAATTCGTCTCCTTTGGCTATGTGATCTGCCATTTTTGCAAAGCTAGAAGATAATAGAAAATTCAGACAAACGGAAAAGAAGAACCAAAGAAAGAAAGAAAGAAAGTAAAGAACTAAAGATCTTTTCAGTATGGCTTTCGATGATTTTCCTCTACATGCAAAAACAAAAAGAAAAAGGGCTTTTTAGAAAATTTATTGGGTTAAAGAAAAATATCATTTTTTTTATTGGGTTAATGAAAAATATCTTCTTTTTTTTTAGAAAAAAAAAATAATAAACAAGATAAAGTTTAACCATGGTCGTTACATGTTGTCTGATATAAGTGTAGATAACATAAATAAAAATATCTTCAAATTAGGGATAATTTTAAAAAAAATATAAAAACAGCCAAAAAAAAAATTATAAAAATATAAGTATGTACGAAATTTTTAATATTTTTTTTACGGTTTTTAGATTTTATTTACATAAGATACGGTCTTTTACTCTTGTTATTTTTTTTTTGTTGATTTTTTTGTTATTTATATATTATTTTTTATATTGTTTTGATGTTGTTTTCTTATTACTTTCATGTGATTTTTTTATTATTTTTTCGTGTTTTTATACTATAAAAATATAAAAAAAATTGAGTGTAAAAATGTAATCTTTTTTACAAAAATTAGTATTTTATGTAATTATTCCTCCAAATTATTATAAAATGGGAAAATTTTTATTTTTATGGTTTTTAATATATAAATTTATAAAAATATAGTTTATCTCAAAATAGTTATTTTATAGAAAAATTATAGAAAATGGTCAAAAAAATATGAAAAAAATGTCTGGTTACCTGCTTATGGTAATTGATTACCCTTACTTGATTTTCCTATATTTTTTTTAACTTTTTCTTTTTTAATTTTTCCATAATATAATATTTTTGGAAAAAAATTCATATTTAAAAAAAGGTTAATTTCACAAATGCACAAAAACAACAAAAAAACAACAAAAATACGATTTCACGGAATTTTAAACATTTTTACGATTTTTTTGATTTTATTTATATAAAATACGGTCTTTTTATGTTGAAATTTTGTTCATTTGTTGTTAATTTTTTGTTATATGTATGTTATTTTTTGTTGTTATTTTCATGTTACTTTTATGTTATTTTCTTGTTGATTTTATGTTGTTTTCGTATTATTTTTTGGAAAACCGTAAAAATGTAAAAAAAATATTCTTTAAACGTAAAAATGTAAATATTTTACAAAAAATAGTGTCTTATATAATTATTCCTTTAAAAAATATATATATATAAAAACCCATCAAATTTATAATTTCCTCCCTCTCTAATAAATGTTGTATTGTATGCGATTTTTGATGGGACACGCTGTTTCAAAGGAATATTTTAGTGTTGATATTTCACTCTTGGGCCTTTTATAGTGGGCCTGCATTCGAACACTAATGTCCACTACTTCAATAGGTATTGTTTTACGATTTATTAGTGATTTTATTAAATTATACGTGACTCGATACTTAATTATACTAATAGAAATATCACCCCGATGAAAGTACTAGACACTAATAGTATCTTTTAACATTTCTCTATTATTAATTATATATTTTTTTTTAATTTACAATTTTACTGCCACACGAATTTTTTAACAAAAAAATTATCTTTTTCTAAAACAACAAAACAGAACCATTAAAAATAGTGAAAATTACATGAAATATGGGATTTCATAACAAAGTTAGAAAAATATGGTATTTTTAGGTTTGCCACTCTTGTATGGTATTTTTTCACATTTAAGATTTTTTATGGTATTTGATATGCCATATTTTTATAAACTTATTATCCAATCCCATATTTTATGTTTTTATTTTTAGCTTGATTAGTTTTATTTATTTTTTAATTTATTTTACACTTACATTTTAGGGTTTCTTTTTATTTGAAAAATTTACACCAAATACTACATTTTTTTTCAAACATTACATTTTTAATTTGACAAGAACATTTTACTTTTATACTTTTATTAATTTTTTTTTTATTTTTTACTTATTGAAGTTTCAAAAAGTTTTTTTTTTTTGTCTTTTTTATATATTTTTTAGTCAATTTTGGCTCTCTTTTTTCTTTTCAACTTTTAAGTCAGTTGCTACTTTTTTTTTCTTTCTTTCTCTTATCTCTCTCTATTTTTTTTTTCTAATTTCTCTTTGTGTCTCTCTTTTTTTTTTAATTTTTTTTCTCAACCTAATTTTTTTTTCTCTTAATATATATAATAAGTGTACATTTTTATATTTCATTTTTTTTTATAAAAATTAAACTTGTTTTTTTATTTAAACTACTATTTTTTTTTTTGTTAAAAACTAATTATTCCATTAAAAACAACAGAAAAAAAAAACCAGTTTCATCAACATCATCCTAAAAAAAAAAAAAAACAATATAAAAAATCATAATCTATAAAGAATCCAAACTTTAAAAACTAGTTTCATCAACATTGAAAGAAACTAATAATTTCATTTAAAGAATACAAAAAATAGTTTCATCAACAAGATAATGAAAAAAATTACAATCTAAAGACGATACTAACTTTAAAAACCAGTTTCATCAATATTAAAATAAACGAATTATTTCATTAAAAGAGGCAAAAAAAAAATAGTTTCATCAATAACATAATAAAAAATACACAATGTCTAATAACTAAACTTTTACAAATTAACGATACTAAATTTAAAAACCAGTTTCGAACATATAAATTTTATATCAATACCTAATAATCAAACTTCTAACTTCATTCTTTATTTTGGCATTTAATTTTTTATTTGCTTGCTCAAAAATTAGAGTTAATTTAAACATACAATACGCAGCAAATATAACAAAGAGAATCATAAATTAAAATCAAAGAGAAAAAAAAGAAACAAAGAAAATTAAAGAGACAAAAGTGCAATAAAAACCATAAAAGAATAACCAAAAAAAAAAACAGTGGAATGTGAGAAACCAGTTAGTAAAACAACCAAAATAAAAACAAACAAATAAAAACCAGTTTCTTGAAATAAACTAATAAAAAATTGAATAAAACTCAATTATGAACAACAATAAAAAAAAATTAGTTATAACAACTAGTTACTTAAAAAAACCAGTTATGAAAATAATAAAATAATGTGTGTGTCAAAAACTGATTAATTAAAATAAAATAAAAATTGTTGTTCAAATATCATACAATAATAAAACTGGTTTTATACAAACTAAAAAATATACAATAATATCATAAAAATTGAGCAACCCCATTACAGAACAGTTAAAACCTGTGAAACCAGTTTCGACATGTGAAACCAGTTTTGACGTTATAAAAAATCATAACAAAATACAAATGTTAATAATAAAGTTAATTGAAACCAGTTTCATCAGACAATCAAATAAAAACATACACACACACAAATATACAAAAAAAAAAAAATATACTAATCACAAATATAATCAAAACAACACATAATGCATACCAATAATTTAATAACAAAATATAAGTGTAAGTTTCCAACCTAGAAACAAAATAATAAAAAAGTAACTTGAAAAAATTTCTAATAACATAATGAAACTATTTTTTTATTATTTTAATGAAATTAATAGTTTCTTTCATTGTTGATGAAATTGATTTTTAAAGTTTATATTATCTTTAGATTATAATTTTTTATAATGTTTTTTCTTCAGGACGATGTTGATGAAACTGGTTTTTTTTTTTTCTGCTGCTTTTAATGAAATAATTAGTTTTTAACAAAAAAAAACAAAGAAAAGATAGTAGTTTAAATAAAAAAAACAAGTTTAATTTCTGTAAAAAAAAATAAGTGAAAATTACATGAAATATGGGATTTCATAACAAAGTTAGAAAAATATGGCATTTTTAGGTTTGCCACTCTTCTATGGCATTTTTTCACATTTAAGATTTTTTATGGTATTTGATATGCCATATTTTTATAAACTTATTATCCAATCCCATATTTTATGTTTTTATTTTTAGCTTAATTAGTTTTATTTATTTTTTAATTTATTTTACACTTACATTTTAGGGTTTCTTTTTATTTGGAAAATTTACACCAAATACTACATTTTTTTTTTCAAACATTACATTTTTAATTTGACAAGAACATTTTACTTTTATACTTTTATTAATTTTTTTTTTTATTTTTTACTTATTGAAGCTTCAAAAAGTTTTTTTTTTTGTCTTTTTTATATATTTTTTAGTTAATTTTGGCTCTCTTTTTTCTTTTCAACTTTTAAGTCAGTTGCTACTTTTTTTTTTCTTTCTTTCTCTTATCTCTCTCAATTTTTTTTTTCTAATTTCTCTTTGTGTCTCTCTTTTTTCTTTTAATTTTTTTTCTCAACCTAATTTTTTTCTCTTAATATATATAATAAGTGTACATTTTTATATTTCATTTTTTTTACAAAAATTAAACTTGTTTTTTTATTTAAACTACTATTTTTTTTTTTGTTAAAAACTAATTATTCCATTAAAAACAACAGAAAAAAAAACCAGTTTCATCAACATCATCCTGAAAAAAAAAAAAAAACAATATAAAAAATCATAATCTAAAAAGAATCCAAACTTTAAAAACTAGTTTCATCAACATTGAAAGAAACTAATAATTTCATTTAAAGAATACAAAAAATAGTTTCATCAACAAGATAATGAAAAAAATTACAATCTAAAGACGATACTAATTTTAAAAACCAGTTTCATCAATATTAAAAGAAACGAATTATTTCATTAAAAGAGGCAAAAAAAAAAAAAAATAGTTTCATCAATAACATAATAAAAAATACACAATGTCTAATAACTAAACTTTTACAAATTAACGATACTAAATTTAAAAACCAGTTTCGAACATATAAATTTTATATCAATACCTAATAATCAAACTTCTAACTTCATTCTTTATTTTGGCATTTAATTTTTTATTTGCTTGCTCAAAAATTAGAGTTAATTTAAACATACAATACACAGCAAATATAACAAAGAGAATCATAAATTAAAATCAAAGAGAAAAAAAAAAGAAACAAAGAAAATTAAAGAGACAAAAGTGCAATAAAAACCATAAAAGAATAACCAAAAAAAAAAAAATAGTGGAATGTGAGAAACCAGTTAGTAAAACAACCAAAATAAAAACAAACAAATAAAAACCAGTTTCTTGAAATAAACTAATACAAATTTGAATAAAACTCAATTATGAACAACAATAAAAAAAAATTAGTTATAAAAACTAGTTACTTAAAAAAACCAGTTATGAAAATAATAAAATAATGTGTGTGTCAAAAACTGATTAATTAAAATAAAATAAAAATTGTTGTTCAAATATCATACAATAATAAAACTGGTTTTATACAAACTAAAAAATATACAATAATATCATAAAAATTGAGCAACTCCATTACAGAACAGTTAAAACCTGTGAAACCAGTTTCGACATGTGAAACCAGTTTTGACGTTATAAAAAATCATAACAAAATACAAATGTTAATAATAAAGTTAATTGAAACCAGTTTCATCAGACAATCAAATAAAAACATACACACACAAATATACAAAAAAAAAAAAAAATACTAATCACAAATATAATCAAAACAACACATAATGCATACCAATAATTTAATAACAAAATATAAGTGTAAGTTTCCAACCTAGAAACAAAATAATAAAAAAGTAACTTGAAAAAATTTCTAATAACATAATGAAACTATTTTTTTATTCTTTTAATGGAATTAATAGTTTCTTTCATTGTTGATGAAACTGATTTTTAAAGTTTATATTATCTTTAGATTATAATTTTTTATATTGTTTTTTCTTCAGGATGATGTTGATGAAACTGGTTTTTTTTTTTTTTTCTGCTGCTTTTAATGAAATAATTAGTTTTTAACAAAAAAAACAAAGAAAAAAAAATAGTAGTTTAAATAAAAAAAACAAGTTTAATTTCTGTAAAAAAAAAATAATATCTATAGTTGAGATCATTTTTTATTTATTTTAGTATTTTTTTTTTTTAAAAAAAAAAAGAAAAAATAAATAAAAAGAAACACAAATTTAAAGTTTTTTATGGCATTCCTCAAGACTTTTTCCCATATTTGTAAGTTTTTTTAAAAAAATGCCATATTTAGTGTAATTAAGTTTTTATGCCATATATATCAAAACTTATCTTTATTTTCCCATATTTTTGTAAATAGCCCAAAAAATAATATCTATAGTTGAGATCATTTTTTATTTATTTTAGTATTTTATTTTTTTAAAAAAAAAAGAAAAAATAAATAAAAAGAAACACAAATTTAAAGTTTTTTATGGCATTCTTCAAGATTTTTTCCCATATTTGTAAGTTCTTTAAAAAAAATGCCATATTTAGTGTAATTAAGTTTTTATGCCATATATATTAAAACTTATCTTTATTTTCCCATATTTTTGTAAATAGCCCTGATAAATAACAGTAGAACAACTAAAAATAACCGTTAAACAACATTA
This sequence comes from Cannabis sativa, assembly GCF_029168945.1. NCBI lineage: Eukaryota > Viridiplantae > Streptophyta > Magnoliopsida > Rosales > Cannabaceae > Cannabis > Cannabis sativa. The sequence continues at coordinate 3,298,088 of NC_083607.1, read as the reverse complement.
AAAATTTAACACAGTACACAGTATTTTTTAAAATATTAGCCAAATTTAACACAAATTTTAACATTGAGATGGTGTAAGGAAGATTGGAAATGGAATGCATTGCCTCAAATTCACTCCCATGTTCTTGGGCATTTTGTCCTTTTCACACACTTGACTCATTATATAAACCAAAGCATTTGAAATTTAGTGTTAAAGAGATTTTCAAAGATGGCCGCCACTCGACCGTTAGCTCTCACCAACAAATTCCTCAGAAAACACAGAAAATGGCCGATTTCACCATACAAAACCAAATGGCATCAAACCTTCAATCAATCCCAAGCTTTACAAACCCTAAAACGATCACTCCTTCTCATCCACAACAACAACAACAACCACAACAATCTTCTCTCCCTTCTAATCCATTCCTTCAATTCCTACAATTGCCACCCCACTCCCGAAGCTTACCACTTCCTCATCAAAACCCTAATCCGGACCCCTCTAAGCTTCGACCACATCCCTCCAATTCTCGATCGGATCGAGCTCGTCGAGAATTTCGAGACGCCCGAGTACATCTTCGTTGAGCTTATTCGTTTCTACGGCTGCAGTGGTAGGTTCGAAGAAGCTGTTGATGTTTTCTGTAATATTCCCAGCTTCAGGTGTGTTCCTTCTGCTCTTTCGCTTAATTCTCTGCTTTTGGTACTCTGTAGGAGAAATCAGGGTTTGAAATTGGTCCCTTGTGTTTTGATGAAGAGTAGAGTTTTGAATATTAGGCTTGAGGAATCTAGTTTTGAGATTTTGATCAGTGCTTTGTGTAGATTTGGGAAAGTTGGGTATGCTGTTGAGATACTGAATTGTATGATATGTGATGGGTTTGATGTAGATATGAGAATTTTCTCTTTGATTTTGTCTTCAATGTGTGAACAAAAGAAGGGTTTTGGTTCAGGTGATTTTGGAGTTTTGGGTTTCTTGGAATCAATGAGGAAAGTTGGGTTTTGTCCTGGTATGATAGATTATGCTAAAGTCATTAAGGTTTTGGTGAAAGAGAGAAGAGGTTTGGATGCTTTAGACGTTTTGAATCAAATCAAAGCGGCGCGAATGAAGCCTGATATTGTTTGTTATACCATGGTTTTGAATGGGGTTATAATGGAAGGGGAATATGATAAGGCAGATGAACTGTTCGATGAATTGCTCGTGTTGGGTTTAGTTCCAGATGTTTATACTTATAATGTGTATATAAATGGCTTGTGCAAGCAGAATAATGTGAAGGGTGGTCTTGATGTGTTATTACGTATGGAAAAAATGGGGTGCAAGCCTAATTTGATTACTTATAATGTAATTTTGAAGGCTCTCTGTAAGTTCGGGAAGCTCGATCAAGCGAAGGAGCTTCTGAGTGAAATGAGCTTGAATGGTGTTGGGGCAGACTTGCAAACACATAGAATTATGCTGGACGGTCTGTTTGGTAAAGGCGAAATCGATGAAGCTTGTGTGTTGATGGAAGAAATGTTGGATAAATGTTTATGTTTTTATTGTTCAACTTATGATGAGATTATATCTGGGTTGTGCCAAAGGGGTTTGGTATGTAAAGCACTAGACTTGGTGGAAAAAATGGCTTGCAAGAATGTGGCACCTCGGCCAAAGTCTTGGGAAGCAATAGTCCTTGCCTTTAGTAACGAACTATCTTTACCAGAGGCTGTCTGGACTGGTCTGGTGAGCTCTGCCAAAACACAGGGTGGAACGTAGCCATTCATTGTTTTGAATTAGCCCAATTAGAATGGACTGATCTTTCCAATTTAGAGGCTTACAAGGTAAAGCATCAGTGGACCTCATATGGTCTAACCAGGTGGAAACTTGCCTAGTTAAGCTGCTGCAATATTGGCTGTGATTTGGGATCTCTATAGTTGAAGATACTTAGCCATTTTCTGTCCTGGTTTGGCCCAGTTAGCATGGGCATATGGGCTGAAGATCCCAATTAGCAGACCAAGATAATGTATAACTAAAATAGCCCAAAAAACTGTCTGCTATGATCCCACTTGCTCTTTAATGGACAAACTTTCTAGGAGAATTTTCAATGTTCAAATTCTTATTTATTAGAAGGACTTAGACTTACATTACAACACTTCAACTACTTAAAAGCAGATCTAGTTTCCTACTTTCCACGTATTTCATAGCTATAACAATGACCTTATCAAATGAGAATTCATCACATTTGTGTTTTTAATTTATATTGTTCACTGCTCAAACATGTGATTTGTTTTGCATGATCTGCCAAAAAAATGGAGACACAAAGGAGGAACAGATCTTCCCTTTATGGATTTAGTCTGAATTTGGGATATTCTGCTGTTGCCATCCTTTTGGGGATTATGGAGTTGGACTTTTACATCAAGTGATTGTTTGATGCAGACTCATTGATTCATTCACCATCACACATTGTGGCCCAAATAAAAGGTAACTAAGGATTCCTACCCTTCCACTTCATGATAAGATTGGTAAGCACTCACATTTCCTTTGACAGCAATACTGTTACCCACCACTTTGTTGGATTGGATTCCACTACACAGCTATCCTTGCCTAGCTACCTCATCTTCTTATGAGGTCCATTTCACTATTTAATGCATATAGCTAAGTAAACATGAGACATTTGTTCATGCTTCAATTTCCAAAGCTACCCACATTGTCCTATTACTTTATATACAAGCCCCACAACATTATTCCTTGCTTTTTTTTTTTTTATTACTATAACTAATCACCATCCCTTATGTGTTTTTTAATCTACACATCCTTATCTCTTTCCAGTAAACTTTAAACTGAATGACTTGGTAGGTGGGCAATCAAAATTCTCTTACAAGGTAGGATCATATTGTGTGTTGTGACTATACCAAAATTGTCATCATTGTTTGATTGTGAAGAATCAGAAACTTGTTGCAGTTAAAACATAGTTCTTATTTCATTGACAATTCACATTCATGATCACTACTACTCTAGTTTTGTACCCAGATCACTTTTATGATCAATAATGAGATATTGAACAACAAAGAAACTAACTAGTATATACTATATAGAGAGGAGTTGGTTCTTTAATAAATTCAATAAACAACCAAATTTAATTAGTTATTATTATTTTGCTCAGTAGTGGGGGACCGTTTTCCATATGTTTCCATATTCAGTTTGGCTGTGGGAAAAACATGTGCTATCACAATATTTGTCATTATCACATGCAGCATATATATATGGCTATATATATGTATTTATATATATATTCCACCTTTTGTCCTTCTCATTTGAAAATGGAATCAGCTAATCTTAAATCGGCATTTTCTGTCGGTGACAGCAAAAACCCATTTTTTATGTGTTTAATTTTTATTATTTATTTATTAATCTTTTTATTTTTACTATGCTATTCGATCATGTCAATTGTCAATTGTTTTGTATTGTACAAAATTAAACGTTTTCATGTCTATGTATTTATATAGCCCAGCTGTTTTTCGGCTTTTAAAGCTTCAAAAATACTTTTGTTGCTATTTAAGTAATTTGTGAATTTCAACTTTCAATTCTAAGAAGTTCTTTTAACAATAGTTAATTTTAAACTTTTTCGTCTAGAGTTTCTTGAAAAGCTAAAATAAGACCTTAAGTTTTGGTTGGTTGTGCTTTTAAATACTACTTTGAGGGGCTTCTGAAGTTCGAAATACTTTTGTTGTTGTTTGGGTAATCTGTGAATTTCAACTTCAGTTCTAAAAACTTCTTTTAAACGTCAACTTTAGTAGTTTTTTCATGAAAAGTTTCTTGGAAAGTTAAAATCAGACGCAGAAGTCTAGCTATATAAGACCATAAATTTTGGTTGGCTGTCCTTTTAAAAACTACTTTGAGGGGCTTCTGAAGCTCCAAAAACACTTTTGTTGTTGTTTAGGTAATGTGTGAATTTTAGCTTTGAATTCTAAAAAGTTCTTTTAACAGAAGTCAACTTTAGTAACTTTCTCATGAAAAGTTTCTTGAAAAGTTAAAATCAGAAGCAGAAGTCTAGCCAAATAAGACCATACGTTTTGGTTGGCTATGCTTTTAAAAACTGCTTTGAGAGGCTTCTGAAGTTCTAAAAACACTTTTGTTGTTGTTTGGGTAATCTGTGAATTTCAACTTTCAGCTCTAAAAAGTTCTCTTAATAGAAGTCAATTTTAGTAACTTTCTCATGAAAAGTTTCTTAAAAAGCTAAAATCAGAAGCAGAAGTCTAGCCGAATAAGACCATAAATTTTGGTTGGATGTGCTTTTAAAAACACTTTGAGGGGCTTCTGAAGCTCCAAAAACACTTTTGTTGTTGTTTGGGTAATTTGTGAATTTCAACTTTCAGGTTTAAAAAATTCTTTTAACAGAAGCCAATTTAGTAGCTTTCTCATGAAAAGTTTCTTGAAAAGCTAAAATCAGAAGCAGAACTCTAGCCAAATAAGACCATAAGTTTTGGTTGGTTGTGCTTTTAAAAATTGCTTTGAGGGGCTACTGAAGCTCTAAAAGCACTTCTCAAGTATCCAGTGAGTTTATATTTTTAGCTTTAAAAAATTCTTTAAACAAAATTTAATTTTAGTAACTTTCTCAAGAACTCAAGAAGAGTTCTCGGGAAGTATAAAGCAGAAAACAGAAAATAGAAACTTAGCTAAACATGACCATATTATATAACCTTTAAAGGACAAATAAAATAAAGTGAGTCATGTATAGGGTGGAAAATGTTAAAAAAAATTTCAAAATTTGGTAAAACTATTTTGTAGCATCTCATGACAATTACAAATCATCTTTTATCAATCAAAATAAGTTAAGAAGCAATTACCAGCTTAGGGTTTTTTTTTTTTTTTTTTTTTTGAAAAATAACTTTATTTTCAAATTAGCCATAGATATTGTCAGTGTGAAAAGTCATTCTATGCAGTGAATTTGTCCCAATAATTTTTGTGAACCTAAAAGAAAGATAAGAAAATGGGTTTAGGTCAAATTTAGCTCTAATAAGAACTAACTTTATAAAGCTCTAAACCTATTTTTGGGTGTCCATATAAATATATATAAATAGTTATAGAGTAGAGGATAGGACACTAATGATAACCAATATGTGTTGAATGATATTCGAGTAATTCATATAATAAATAAAATATTATATATTATTTTTATTAAACAAGTAATAAGAATTTAAAGTGTGGTTTATTACTTATAATGTGTTATATAGGGTGTTTATATAGCGTATTCTAATTTTTTTTGGGGGTTTTCATTTTTACACTTTAAAATAATTTTTTTTTTTTTTGTATTTTTACAAAATTCTACATAGAAATTCCTAGTGCAACTAGCGGAGTAACTTAAATCGCAATCAAAAATCGTATAACAACCCATATAGAAACCACTGAAAAACCACTTTAGAAATTTAAACTGTAAATTGAAAAAAAAGTTAAAAAAATAGTATATGGGGTATTTTTTTTTTTAATATATAATTTATATTATAGTTATTTAATATATTTTATAAAATTTTAAAAAATTCATATATATCTTTAAAAGTTCTTAAAAGTCGAAAATAATTTACCATACAGAAAAAAAAATAAAAATGCATCAGTACATTTATTTTAAGGTTTACACCATACAATTTCCAAATGTTATATAACAATTTCCAAATGTTATATAACATTGTATGTTACTCATAATATGCAAGATGATGATGTTATGCATCATAATTATAACTATAATACCTTATTTACACACTAGATACGTTTAGTTAATAAAAACAACTTTAGTTTACCTCTTAGTTTAATATTTATCCTTTTATATATATACCACTTTCTTTCTTTATAAGTCATTAATTATATGTTTATATATACAAATTCATAATATGACTATTTTGTTTTAACAAACAAATTCATATTCAAACACATTAATTTTAATTTATATAGGGGGTGCGTGTGTATTGGAGGTCCTGGGTTCGAGTCCCAGATTATGCTGATGTAATATATAAACGCTTAAATAAAAAAAAAAAATAATAATTTATATATATAAACAATCACTATGAGTATTGAGAGATATGGTGCATGGTGGTCCATTCATGTAAGCTTAGATATTAGAAAAGATACTCATTATAGCAAGAGTGAGTCTATTGTATTGTCTGTCCACCATGAATATATGTTCATTCTAAGTTTTTTTTTTTTTTTTTTTAAAAAAAAAATAATAAAAAAAAGAAAAATGAAAACCCCACATATATATTTTGAGTAAAAGTTAAGTTTTTTACTGACAAAATTTGAATATATATAATTTGTATTCATGTGTGTATTGGGTAAAGGAAAAACTGTTACCACAGTACTTGTATATTTTGAGTAAAAGTTAAGTTTTTTACTGACAAAATTTGATTTGAATATATATAATTTGTATTCATGTAACTGTTTCCACACAACTTGTACTTGGAAAAATCAAGTGGTAATAATAATAAAAATTTCTTTGTATTTTTTTGTTCTTGACAAAACTCTTTTTAAGTGGTTTTTTTTTTTAATAAATTTGAAGCATCATTTAAATATTAGTATTAAATATTAACTGAATGATTGTTGTGTATAAATAAAAATAAAATTTCAAAACTAATATATTAATAATATAATTGATATTTAATAGTAATATTTAATTAACATCTTAAATTTGTAAAAAAGAATAAATTTAACAGAATTTTACCACTAAAATAAGATAAAAGGAATTGTGTATATATATAAGAAAAAAAAAACTGTTACGACCACACATTTGTACTTGGAAAGACAATAGTGATATTAGTGTTGTTGTTGTTGTATGTGTTAATATAGTACTGTTTTTGTAATTAATAATGTAAAAACAAAGACTGTACACTGTATACACTCAATTAAAACCTACTTAAAATGATAGAAGAATTCAAAAACATATATTTATGTATTTATGTATTTATATGATGATGATGAGAGGACATAATGGTCCAAATTTGTACTCATTCACACTACACTACTCTTTCTCTCTTCTTCTTCTTCCTCATTATCATCATCATCATCACAAACCAACACATGTTTTTCCATTTCATTATGATCATATTTATCATGATGGTGATATTTCACTGATGATCAAACTTCATTGTTTTCTATTTACAATATTATATTAGAAACTTTTGGTAGGAGAACATCATGTTTTCAAATTTTGATCATTCTCTTTGTCTCTCTTTCTCGAGATCTCTCTATGTATCTCTCTTTCTCGAGAATTGAGTAAGAGAGATTAAAGAAGTGACCGATCGAAAAGAAAAAGAGATTAAAAAATCCAACACTTTAATTTAAAGGGGAATTACTCTATATACTGTATTTTTAACTTTTTTTTTAAAATTTACGGTTTGGGTTTCTAAAGTGGTTGCAACACTAGTTGCAATAAGGGTTTCTATACGATTTTTTGTTGCAATTTAAGTTGCAGTGCTAGTTGCATTAGGAGTTTCTATGTAGAATTCTATAAAAATGTAATAAAAACTGCTTTGAAGTGTAAAAATAAAAAAAAAAAAACCCTAATTTAAAATCATCTCAATTTTTTGTATACTATATTTATCTTATATACTTTGAATGAACTATGTATTTTAATTAATCATACATTACTTAATTAATCTAATATTAATATATATATATATATATATATATATATATAAATACTAGCTAGATATTTGCCATTTCTAACTAGGTCTAGGTCAACAATTTTTTTTTATTATATAATAAACAAAAAAAAAAGTTTAGAGTATGACAAAGTATTATTTAATTAACTTGGACTAATTAAGTTTGCATTAGTTTAGAATTTGATGAGATATGAACACAAACACCACACTTAGTTAATTAATTGATTGATATATTTTAAAGTTTTATATTGAGAAATGAAATAGAAAAACAAGTGAAGAAATAACCCTTTTTTTTTTCTTAATCAAAGAATAGATTAATGTTCAAAAAAAGGAAAGATTTGCAGGAAATTAAAAAACTCTAACTAAATAATAATGAGTTACCTTATTAGCAGAACGAACAATATAACAAAAACTAAATAACAAGTCATTAACTCGAGTAACAACATTCGATCACACTCTTCAACAATATGACTAAATTAAATAAGAATGCATAAGAACTTGAGTTCAAAAAATCTGAACTAACACTAGACAATTCATCTCTAATATATAATATATATATTAGAATATAATGTACAAATTATTTATTTTTATTTAATAGGGAAGGAGACATTAATGGTTCTGCTGGTTATATATAATAAATACATACTGTTGTCAGTATATATATATATATATACTTATTTCTCACAAAGCCATTATATGCTACAATAACTACCAGCTTATTGGAAATTTATAATATAATTTTTAAAACATTATCAATCAATTTAAACTAACATAGTCAAAATTAAATCGAAGAATCAACAAAGAGAGACAGCCATTATTAATAATTACAAATACTATTTTTAATAAATTTTTTACACTTCCTTTTCAAAAAAAAAAAATTAAATTACACTTTAATGATCCATATTTTTACAATAAAAAAAAAGGAAATAATATAAAAATAATAAAAAACTAATAATAATAATAACAAGAATATAAAAAAATCTTAAAAATTATAAAAATATTTAAAACTCCAGCATTTTTGTAATTTTTTTTATTATTTTTTAATAATGCAATCCATTTAGTACTTTAATTTAACCCCCATTATTAATTTTTAAAATGTGAATATATATTTGCATATAAAACTAAATTAAATGCAGTGATTATAATTTCAAATTATATAGCTAGAGAGAGAGAGAGAATAATAGTAAAATTAACCTTATTGTGTGATGGTGATCGTACTACGTATAGCTTCGAATTTGTTGATGAACATGATATTAATTATCTTTGAGAGACAAATTAATAAATACAATTAAAGTTATTATTAATAACGAAAATATATTCAAATAATTTTGTGCTAATGTAATTCAAACCGTTGAAAAATTACTCATACTATAAATAATTAATTAACTCATTTAATATCCTTTAAAGTAAGTAATATATAACTCTACACTAGTCCATCCATGACTTTGACAAGCTATATATATCTATATAACCATGTATTAATTAATTATATAAATTTTTCCAACATACTTATCCATATATAAATATTTATGGCCAGAATTTTAAACAGTAGTGTATACATAACAAATATTAGAATCAGAAAAAGGCATATATAAATATATATATATTAAAAAGTTTATTATAAATACATGGAAATATAATTATTGGAAAATGATATATAATAAAATCGTACAACAAAAAGGTTATGAGTAAATATATGTATATATATATATATATATATTTATATATAATATACCGTTAAAATTAAAACAAAGATAGACCCACCTGAAAAAAGTGAAAACGAAGCTTCACCATTCTTGATATGAATTGTCTGTGCATGCAATATATATATACATATATATATACAAAACATATATTATTCTTATATATGTAATTTTAGAGTAAGATGAAGTTGGTCATGATGGGGAAGATGGGCACATGAAGAACTAACTCATTAGAACAGCTGCAATTACCATAATTAATTATGTTTAATTAATTAATAATAATAACAAGAATTTATATATATATATATATTGATGAAATAGAACCTTGCCCTTTTTTTTCTTTTTGAAAAATAAAATTGAAACAAGGATTATAAATAATATATAATCTGTAATTAAATATATAGTAAGAAAAATACCTTGATTAATATATATATATATCCAAATATTTTGGTGTGTATGTATATATATATATAAAGAAAATATATAATTGAAAATAATAATTATAATGATGAGTTAGTAATGCACGTGCCCTGCTTCTCCATCTTGCTCAACACACATCAATTTTCATCAGATCTTCTTTCCAAACCTTCATAATATATATATATATATATATATATATATATAACCTAAAACCCCAGCTCCCCAAAAAAAAATTTTAGAGAGAGAAAGAGAAATTAGAGAGAGAGTGAATGAATGAATGAAAAAGGGTCTTGAAATGGAGAATTTGGGACATCCATTCTGGAATTCTTTGTCTTGATAGGGCACTCATTTATAACAAAAGAAGCAAATGTGGGATAGGGTTTATTATTGTTATTATTATTATTATAATAATATTGATGATGATGGTGATGATAATTGATAATGATATTAATTTTTTTTATTGAAAAAAAAAAAGTGGGTATGGGAAAAAAAAAAAGAAGAGATAAATATATGAGATTAATTAGGGTGTATTAATAATAAGTTGGGTATGGGGACCCAATTGAATTAGCAATGGAAACAACTAGTCACAACACCTATATAGCAATAATATTATAAATTGGACCACCACACTACACATACTTCCAAATGATAAATACCCAATTACACCTCTCTCTACTACTTTAGTGTGGGGAAAAAAGATAAATATGTATGTATATAAGGTAAAAAGTTAATAGGGGGCATAACTTGACAGCTAATTAATATACTACCTGATCTTTAGTACATAGTACTGTTTTTTATATATAGTAATTAGAATTATTTGTGAATTTAGGATATAAATATAAATATCGTGTAGGACTTTATCGAATCAGGATAGTTTATTGTTTGAATGAAAAATATGCTTTGTTAATTCATGGGCTGCTAAATTCTTAACGCGAACCACATAGAACAAAATTACTCTAAAAAATTTAGATAATAAAGATATAACGTCTTCAAACAGTACCCCTAATATATTGAACAACACTTTTCTATTATATTGAGAAATTAATTATTAAGGGAACCTTAGTGATTAACACTGAGAAAGTTATGCACATTTTGTAAGAATGATATCGAGTTAGGGTCAGCTTTGGATTTAGGTAGATCAGACTTGTGTTTAGAGCCCATCCAGTTAGTTTAGGGGTCCTCCAAAAAAATTCTTTTCGAAAAAATACATAATAAAAAAGTTTAGTAATTTTTAAAAATATCAAAGAGTGTTATAAGTAGTTTTTCTCCTAAGACCAAATTACTCTTACGGTAGCCCTGCATCGAGCACCCATCGAGCTCATCGAGCTAACACCGTGTTTTATCAAGAAAAAACATATTTTTTCCTAAAATCTTGGTTTTAATTCCACATTGAGTCTTATCGAATTTTTGTATATTTCAACGTTTTAAATCAGAAGATATCGTAAAAAAAGGAATGAAAATAAATCATGTTTAGAGCTATTCGAAATACATAAGTTAGTGTTTTAACTTGTACTTTTCATAAGAATTAAGTTTTAAACTATTAAAAAAATGTTCTTCATGTAAGTTAGGAGAGGGAGAGAATACGAGAAGAGAAAGAGAAGAGATTGATAATTTTAAAAAGAGAACTGTTAAAGGGCACCGGTAGTATCCTAGCACCACCCACGATATATAGTATTATTTGTGTGATTTTATAGTAAATTGGCAGACGTTATAATTTTAAGTTCTTTTAATCTAATGTATAATGTAATTATATAAAAAAATTATTGAGCTAAAAATAAAGTTGAAATAAGTTATTTAACATGAATATATATAATATATTATACATAAAAAAAATAAATATAAAACGCAACATATTATTTTAAAAATTTTGAGCAAAATATATTATTTAAAAGTGAAAATTTATCCACTATTTAAAAAAAAAAATACACACACAATTTGAGCAGCTATAGAAGTATACTTTGTGTAAAATAACTAAGAGAATTATGAATTATCAATAAATTATGTAAATTCTAAATGTAGCAAAATTTTTACAGCTTCTTTATATATTTTTTTATTCTTTATTTCCTTCTCATCTTTTATATTAACTACTATACTATATACTATTTTTATTTTTTGAATCCTTTCTTTTACTTGAATTAATAAAATATATTAGAAAATATTATATTAAATGATTTAAAAGAAAATATAAATAATTTAATATATGATATAATATAAATGTGTAAAGTAAAATTAAAAAATTAAAGTTTTTGTGTATTTCAAAAAATAGAATAAAGAAACTGATGAGAGTATTCTAAGAGCAGTCTCATTAATTTCTCTACTCTATCTTTCAAAATATATACATCACCAAAATTCTATTTTTTTTTTATTTTACCTCAAATTTTTACATTATACCATACATCACCTTTTTAAAATACACTACCAAAATTCTATTTTTTTTTTCAAATTTTAATATATTTTATTTATTTTAAATATATAAATATTAATATTTACACATTTCTATATAAAAAGAAGAATGAAACCCACAAACAATTAATAAAGTATAATAATATTTTATAAATGTAGAGTAGGGCTGGACATCATCATCCAATCTGATCCGATTAGATCTCAAAATTCAATGCAATTATTAATTGGATTAGATCGGTAATTGGATATCTAATTACACACTAGATTTCTTTTTTTTTTATAAACTTAAAAACATGAAGAAAATTACATAAAACCTAATTGATATTGAAAACTACTATTTAAGGGAAATGATTGAGCTATTAGGTTTTCTCCTAAGGATTTAAGATTATACACGTGTTTGGAAAAACACCATAAGTCAACGTGCTATTCTTTTAGTTTTAGGTGGAGTTAAATAATCTTATATGAAGACTAATTAATTAGGGTGCTGTTTGGTAACAATTTTGTTTTTAAATTTTTTAATCACAAAAAGAAAGTAAAATTTTTATTTTTAAAAATTTTGTTTTTGAAAAACAAAAATGCGTTCTATAAACAATTTTGCTTTTCAATTTTAAAAATAGAAAACAAAAGTATGCTCTGTAAAGTTCATTTTCATTTTTATTTTTTGATTTTATTTAAGTCGGGTCTAGGTCTGGGGTCGGATTCGGATTCGGGTCAGAGGTCGGGTTCAGCGCTAAAGCCGTGGGGGGAGGATTTGGGTTCGGGTGTCGCCGAAGTCTAAAATATTGATTAAGAAAAAAAAACTGTTTAAAAAATATTGAAAGTGACTTTTTTGTGTTTTTAAAATTTTGATTCTCAATTAAAAAATTAAAAAGTGAAAATAATTTTATAGAACATGTTTTTGAAAAATATATTTTTCCACTTTTTTAATTTTAAAAACAGAAAACTAATTAAAAAAATATATTACCAAACGCCACCTAAATGTATTAGTAAATAAAGAGACTGCCTAAAAAATATAATTAACTATTTTTTTTCATTTTTTTAATATTTTTTATTCTGTATAAATAATATTTGAATAAGTATTAATTGTAGTTAGATTGGATCAGTTTTTAGTTAAATTTTGAGACTAGCATCTAATAACCTATCTAATCGAAGAATCGATCCAATTCAATTGTACTTATATTGATTTGACATCCAATCTAATTGTAATTAGATTGAATTGAATTGGTTCGGTTTAATTAAATCGAATTGAATTTAATCTAGCCTTAATGTAGAGCATGAATAATAAATTTTAAAATTAAGAAAAATATAAAGCATTTTTTTGTAGCATACTTCTATTTTAATTCTTTAAATATTTTTTTAAAAAAATCTTTATTTTTGGATAGTACACTCTCACCAATAGAATTTTGAGTATATATTTTTAAAAGTTAAAAATTTTTGTAGAGTAATTAATTTTATCAAGTTGTACATAGATCATTCATCACTATTTAACGACATGACACTATATATATAAAAGGACTAACATAAAGAGAACACGTACGTATCATTGTCAATGTCATGACTTATGTGTAGTGCAACTTTAATAATTTGATTAAATAATAATTAACATTACTAAATTAATTATGTTGTTTTCATTAAAAATTTATAACAAGATAATTACAAAAAATAACAATATATATACATGTTAGGGATTAATTGAGCTCCCTAAGTAAGAAAAGTTAGAAAAATCACACCAAGAAATTATACAAGTTTAGCTCAAAATAGTGAGCCTAATCCTTTTGAACTCTCCTTAGAACGTTTCTTCACTTGATTGATAACAAACTCAATTGTGTACAAAACATGTCTCTCACCAATCCCCAAGTCATTCCTCTCAAGTTCTCTCTCTTTCTCTCTCTAACTATTTATACATGAAGATATTTCACAAGTTATATACAAAAACAATAAAAAAAATTACAAAAATACAGCTATACGAAATTTTAAACTACATTTTTACGATTTTATGATTTCATTTACAGAAAATATGATCTTTTGATATATTTTTATGTTGTGTCGTTAGTTTATTGTTGATTTTTTATGTTTTTTTTTATTATTATTATTTTGATGCTATTTGAATGTTATTTTCCGTTACTTTTATATATTATTTTTGTTGTTTTCGTGTTGTTTTTACAGAGCATCGTAAAATATAAAAAAAAAATGAATGTGAAAATATAAAATTTTTACAAAAAAATAATGCTTTATGTAATTATCTATTTATACTCTCTCTCTCTCTCTCTCTCTCTCTCTCTCTCTCTCTCTCTCTCTCTCTCTCTCTCTCTCTCTCTCTCTCTTATATATATATATTATAAGGTTATGTTTGTTAGAAATGAGAGAGATGATAGTTATTCTCTTTATGTTATTTGGTATTTAAAGTTAAAATGATAGAGAGGGAGATAAATATTAAAATTACTATTTTATTATTTTTCAAAAGGTAGGAATGGAATTTTGTTTAATTTTTTTAGAGGGATTGAAATTTGTGTATTTGGAGGGATGAGAGAGTCTCCCTCCACCGCTCCTCTCCCTACTTCTCCCCCTCGTGACAAACATAGTGTAAGAGAAATATGATGAGGTACCTGAAGATGTCAAACACCACAAGAAGTGTCATACTGTAATTGATAATGTTAGTTTTAGTGACATTTAATGTAGTTATTGTGATGTTCTGTTTGGACACTTAGTAGTAAGTGTCCTCATTGATCATTTCATATCATAACCAATGAGATTTTAGGTCGATTTAGTTGGTTAGCCTATATATAGGCCTCTTGTAGTCCTTCTTTGACAACCTTGTAATAAGACACATTCCAATAGCAATACAATTCAATTTTAAACAAAAACAAATCTTAGTGTGAATTAAAGGTTCATGATTGACCACCAAAGTTAGAACTGGAGCCTTCCAATTTTTTTTGAAGAAAAAGCAAGTATTTCTTCACACTCTAAGAAACTCTCGTATTCAAAGTACCCAGGATAATGAATAAGAGTAAACGGGTCTATCCTAATTTTCTGAGAGGGAGGAATGAAGTATGTGGGACTCTCTACTATCTCATCAACACGGAGAAGAAATCACTTGATAGGATATCAGGACGGAGTTACATTGAGGAAATAAGAATCAAATCCATCCTATCTTATGAAGGAGAAGTCCTCCGAAAAAGGTGTTGTAATGAGGGTAAGCAAAGTGCCACCTACTCTTGACGTACTGGCTCCCAAAGCGCCAATATTTCGAAGCATAGCCTCGAAATAGTCCGCCAACTCCACTTCCTCACTCTGAACCACTCCTTCTTCTCCTAAATTGCGATGACAAATCTCATCACGCTTTAATTCTTTTGCAACCTCGTTATCCATGATCTCGATAAGTCTACCCTTGACCTCCTTTGGAATCGCTTGTAGGCCACGAAAACTAGGAGGCACAATGCTCTAATATTGAGTAATCAAGCCATAGGTTTTAAGGTTGGCGTCCGTCACCAAGAAGCCAGCCTCCGACTCATCCTCATCATTTTCCTTGTACGCCACTTCATGGGAAAAAATGTAGAGATAAGGAGTTTTTTGTGCATAAGGCCCTCTAATATCAGGATAAACGAAAATGTTTAGACTTTTATCGAAGGTTCATGAAAACCACTTAGTAAAGGCAAGAAAAAGAAAGGAAGCTTGAGACTTACCAACTCTCTGAAAATCCAACATTAGTGTCGAATACCTATGAAGCAGGAACCCAGATGTGAAGATATTCCCTCATGTCCAAAGGGTGGCTCTAGGTGCTGTGAAGACTATTTACATTCTTGCTCTGCCTTTTTAGATGGTAAAATCCATCTCTGTTATAATCACGCTTGTAGAAGTTCATGCTTAGTTCATAATAATACAGAACTTCAGCTAGGTAAGGTGGATCCAAGTCTATCATTTTGCAAAATATATACCAACCCGCAAGGAGTTTATAACCTTGCGAGATTAGTTAGAACGGGGCTATGCTGACAAATATTAGGAAGTTGGCAAAATAATTCTAAAGAGGGAGATGCGCTCCGACAATGGTGTGGGAAATGCTCCACGCACCAAAGCCATCAATGATGATGCTGACTTTTTCGTTATTTTCTGCCAGTCAGTTCCAAAAGAGGCAACGAGTGCTCATGAAGTCGCATTTATCCTCCAGATTCAATAGCATCTGATAGTTATGAAAGGGGTTTGGGATGTCATCAATTTCCCAAACAGATCCTTGTTCTTGTGGGCCTTGTGACAGTCAGTGGTCCCGTGATCCGTAAGGAGAAACACCGGGTAAGCTGTGCAATCCCACATCGCCTAGGGAAGGTCAAGTGAGATGATTCTGAGACTGTGTAGGTATGGGACTACACAGTTGAAGAGAGCTTAAATGGATTGATTGGTACTACCTATATTAACAAGGTGCATCTTATTTTTGGTAGCTCATCACAAAAGAACTCCACAGTTAAGAGTGCTTAACCTAGAGTAATTTCAGGATGGGTGACCTCCTGGGAAGTTTTCTCAGGAAGCATGTGAGTAAGGACAAAGCACGCTGAAAACACTCGTATTAGTTTGTAGGGACAGTCATCAATCCAGGAAGCAGCCAGAGTGACGTACTCACATGTAAGAGCCATCATTCCGTGGGTGTAAGGGCCCAATGGAGACTTGAAACAGGGACGTTATAGGCCTTCCACTATCTCTGGACCAACGAGTATGTTTTGCCCGGGCCTCGCATGGTCTCCAATATTTTCTTCGTTGTCCTCTGCAGGAAGATTCTTTTCTGACAACGTACGATCTAAAAAGAAAAAGTAGACATTAAGCAATTAGATCCCAAAATAAGGAAGGCCTAGTACGTCATGAGTCCTCCCTAGTAACTACTTGGAGAGGTCCTCACCAGACCTTATGTACTAGAACATATAGTTTTTGGACAACAGAATCAGGAACAAAAGGAAAAAAAAAATAAAGAAAGGTTCAAAATTGCTTTGTTCGACACTATAAGGATTCTAATCACGAAAATAGCATCCAAGACCTTGTCGGACCTCATAAGTTCAGCAACAATGCAAAGTGGAAAATACATGATACTAAGAATGTTAATTTTTCTAAGACATGGAAAAAATTTCTAGGCTCATTCGCCCTATCAATTTTTAAGTTTCTAAGAGAAAAAAAAACCCTAAAATTTATGCCTTATATGGTGGTGGAGGCGATAGATGATCACCATAAAATCCATAAAAAATCCTAAAAATGCATAGCATCACAGCCTAAAGCATGCTACCTAGAACCTACATACCTACCCAAAAAATAGTCGTATTACGAGTACAAGATAGAGGCACTTACAAGTAAGGGTTGGTACTGGGGGTATCGGGTCTTAAACAGTAGGATGAAGCCTTGTTTAGAAAGCTTTGATACGCCTTATAAATTTGTTGGCGTCTGCTGGAATGTTCAACGATGAAGCTATCATGGGTAAAACGGTCTCTGAAAGTGAGGTTTTTTCTAGAAATTAAACACTTTGTTTTGAATTGGAGGAGACGATGGTGAAGTTCAGTCGCATGAGCGGACATCCACCGAAAAACTTCTAGATTTTTAGGGGGTTTCTCTCTCAAAAAGTTTGAGTAAAAATTTGAAATGGCAAAAAATGATCACACATGAACCCTCACTTATTTATATTCAAATGGTGATTCGCGTGTCTTTGATCCAATGACTCGGATTAACTTTAAAGAACACATTTTCCAAGATCCAATAGTTTGAGAATACCAAAGGTTGCCATTAAATGCATTGATGAAACTGAGACACATTAATAATGACATTTTCCTCAGAAATCTCACTGATGTGTCTAGTCTTCAGTTTGCAAATCGAGGTCACACACACGTCCTTATGATGCATGACACACAGGAACTAAGAAATCGATAACACGTGCACTCAAAGTCATTGAATTTGAAAGGCCTATGAGCCTATGCGATCTTTCACTTTAAAATTTTAAAGGGCCTAAGCTGCTCATGGTTCTGTGTAATACCACAAGTCCAGATGGTGGCTGAAAGCCTCTGCGACTCTCGACCTTTGAAGGCTTGGGGTAGATGTTATTCGCATTTCTTGACGGATGACACGTGAGCATCCAATGTCCCCAAATGATCAGTTTATAGGCCCATTCTCAAGGCCCTAACAGACAGTAACCCAACCCACAAAGGAAGTCGAACGAGTGGTCCAAATTTGATTAAGACTTGATTGCAAGCAAAGTCAGAACAACGAATCTGGATGGCTAACTCGACCAAAACTATCAAGTGCCAAAGAAGACATAAACGGATGCTCCATGGACGTCCTGGAGAGGAGAGGAAGTCGAAGAGGTGTTATGGAGGTTGATCCACTGGGATGGGTCTAACATGGCATTCTGGCATAGAATCCTACAAAAGTAGGGATTTCTTCCCCACTTTAGACCTGAAAAAGGTGCACAACACAAAAAGTAACCTATTTTTTGTCTAGCGCCCACTACTCTGCATTTATTGTGCACAATCAGCAGCGTATGGGCACCTGTCAACATCACATGTACCACACTGTACAGTTCGTTTGGGTACGGGTACAGGTGAGTGTATAGTGTATATTGGGTAATGGTTGGGCTGGGCTACCGAAATTGGGAATTTTGTCCTTTTTTTTAGTTGTCATTTTTGGCTTTCTTTTCTCAAAAAAAAAAAAAAAAACTAATTAATTATACTCATTTAAACCAAATCATAGGGCTTTTTTTTTTCTTTTTTGCAATTCCAATGTTTATTCCAATTCTATTTTCAATAAATAAATTTAAATCTTTATACTCTAACATTACAAAAAAAATCATTTTTACATCCGTTTGGAACTGACATATAAACTTTTAGCTTCAGTTCCTATAGCTAACGTATATTCAGCGGACGCAAAAGAGGTGAATGTTTGAGTCGATTAATAATCGAAATTTAGTGCTTATTTGCGTCGGTAAACAGACGGTCAATAGACACTACTACAAAAAGGGCCTTTAGAAGAGATTTTTTCAACTCTTTAAAGACGTTGAAGAAATTTGCAATTGTTAGCGTTGCTGGGATCGCTAAAGGGGTCAAAAAGCACCGCAACCAAAAGGAACCCTATGGCGGCAGTGCTCCCATAAGGGGTCATATATGTAGTTTTTCGACCCTTATGGCTTTGATTATTAGCCAAATAACTGTTGCCATAAGTATTTTTTTATTTATTTATATATTTTTATTTATTTTCACTTAATTTTCAGTCTGATGTTGAATGATTACTACAGAGAAATAGAGCCCGGTTTGACACAAACACTCCAGAATAAGTTAACAATCCTTAATGATATTAGCACAAAAAATTATTTTTCTTTAAAAAAAAATAAGAAAACCACATGCAAACAAGAATATAAATAATGGTGAGATCATAAAAAATAATAGAGAGAGAAGAAGAAAAAAAAACGATTCTAGGTGGCAACGGTAAGTTCTTCGAGGTTGAGGCATCGGCGGTGCTAAAGACGATAGTGACTGCGCTATAAGACACATAGAAAGAAGGTTAGAAAAAGAAGAAAAAAATACCTTCGATGGCGGCCGACTATGGTTGGTGAGCCAAGCAGAGATGGGTTAGCATTTTAGGATTTTCTTATGGCTGAGGGGCTAAATTTTTGTTAGGATTATAGGGATTCGTTAAGGTTTTATTATGAATAGAAGGCCATTTACCCTATGGCTGCGATTATGTCCAAATAATTGTAGCTAAAAGGGTTCTACGATTTTTTTTAGCTATGACTACGCATTTTTTTAATGATTGATTAATTAAGAGCTAAAGGTTCTTTCTGTAATAGTGACACACTAACAAATATAAAAATTATTTTTTGTATATGCGTTTCTTGGACTGAGGCAAACATTAAAAATTAAAATAAAAAATTAGGGCAACCACAGTCCAAAAACACACAAAATAAAAATAGAGATGTGACCACAAAATCTAAATTTTGAACTCAGTCACATATCCAAAAAAATCAAAACAGGAGAGGGAAAAATCTCCAAGAGAACCACAAATCGAGTGAACCACCGATAGTCAAATGAACCCGTAAGAGCAAGTGAACCACTGAACCACTGAACCTAGTGAAGCACTTAGCTATTGACATTTAGTTTTTTTTTTTTTAAAAAAAAATGTATATATATTATGTTATGATTAAAAATTTATTAAATTTAATTTCTTTGATGTATTTATTTAGTGGTTGCACAAGTGAAACTAAAAATACATATTTATTTTTAACTTTTTTGTTCAGAACTTTGGTTGGTCTTGAATGAAGTTTTTTTAGTTAGCAAAAACAAAACACATAATTATGTATTATTTTAAATATTTATTATATCAAATTCTAAAGGTTATATTAAAATTTTAAAGTCTTCACATAATATAAAATTATGTATTAATCCTCTAATTTCAATTTTATTTCTACATTTTGGTTAATTAATATCAGTGGTAGTCCGGTCCCGAGTACTGCTGACTAATAATAATAATTATAATAATAATAATAATAATACATGTGGTACTTTAAGAAAGCTTCCAACTTGTTGGGGGTAGTTTTTTTCAATGGAACAAATATTTATATATATTCTCAAAGTAATTATACAATAAATGCATATCTTAAACAGTCCAACAAATAAAGTGTACATGTGTATAAATACACTGTATAATTTAAAAAAAAAAAAAAACATCACAATTTAAATTTAAAGTCACAAACATCACAATTTAAATTTAAAGTCACAATTCATATCTTTTTTATATATGTTATATTAAATATTACTATATGTGATTAATAGTCCATTTAGCACAATTTTCAAAAAAGCTAAAAATTACTTTTTAAAAATTGTAACAAAAATATTTTTGGTAAAGAGTTAAAAAATAATCTATTGAAGAATTTATTAAGAAATTAAAGTTGGTACAACCCAACTTTTAAAAGAAAAATTAATTAAAGACTAATAAATTAATTTGTACTAAAAATGTATTTAATTATTTATTATATATTACAAAAATAAAATATTTTTTTTGAAGCAAAAAATATTTAAAAGAAATAATATTTAAATTTTTTATTTTTTATTTTGTTTTAAAAAATATTTTATATTTTTATTATTAACAAACTACATCAACTTAGAGTGATTTTATAAACTATATTTTCTTTAAAACATGATAAAATATAATTTAAAAATATTATAAATTATTTATATCAAATGCATATAAATTTAAACTAAGGAGAAAAATAATAAAAAATATTTAGAAAAATAAAAATTTTATTTAACATAATTTTCTTATATATTTGTAAATAGGGTAAATACTATTTTGTACCTTTTGTTTTGCAAAATTTACTAATTGGACCCTCTATTTTATTAAATGACAAAATGGACCTTGTATATTCTAAAATAGTACAAATAGGACCCTGAATTAATTTTTTATCAAAATAAAATTTAATTATAATCTGATCTAAAAGTACTATGACTATAAACTGCTTACGTTTTCTATATATTCGTATTAAGAATTGTCTTCAAGTTGGTTATATTAAAAATAAATTATCAAAAATTAAGTTCAAGGTCCTATTTTTACCATTTTAGAAAATACAGGGTCCATTTTGTCATTTAATAAAACACAGGGTCTAATTGGTAACTTTTGCAAAACACAGGGTCCAAAATGGTATTATTCCTTGTAAATATAATAAATTAGATTATAACATTATCATTATTATAATAGAATATTAACAACTTACAACACTTTATAATTTATAATTTATCAAATACTCAACTTAAATTTCTTCGACAATTTTGCTAGCTGTTTTGTTTTTACAACACAACTATAACTATTTTTTTCTTATAACACAATTGTGCCAAACAGACCTTAAATATACGTAATATTAACCTAGTATATATATATATATTATAATTTATATATAATATAAGAGTATTAATATTGGTTATTATAAATTAGCATAAGTGTTGTTAACATTTATTTATAATAATTAGTAAATATTTATATTTATATATACAAAGAGAATTTAATGGTTACATTAAATATGT
Organism: Cannabis sativa; assembly: GCF_029168945.1. Taxonomy (NCBI): domain Eukaryota; kingdom Viridiplantae; phylum Streptophyta; class Magnoliopsida; order Rosales; family Cannabaceae; genus Cannabis; species Cannabis sativa. The sequence continues at coordinate 3,275,936 of NC_083607.1, read as the reverse complement.
AACTATGATGGTTACATTTATTTTAATTATTGGATCATTGTTAAACAGTTGCCATTAGTTTAGAAATTAAAATAAAAAATAATGAAGAAATTATATAAACCTAATACTAACCTTTTTTATTTATTCATTTATAAATATTAATTATAAAAATATCTTTTAAAATATTTTAATTAAAAAATTAATTTATTTTAAATATATAGTTAATTATAATTAATTAAGTTTAAAATAAATTTTTACCAATTAATAATCTATTATAGCAAATCATAAAATAATATAACCATCATAATTATATTTAAATATAAATAGTGAATAATCCTTACATCTTTATATATATTTTTGCACACATACGTAACGTACGTAGTAGTTGAGAAAAAGTACAAATACACAATCTAATACATTACGACGGTATAAATATATATATATATATATATATATACATGCATACTCATGTAAATTAAAGCTAAATTTTGAATCAAAGGTATGTATACCCGATCTATCACTATAGGCTGGATTATTTTGACACAACATAATAAAATTATAAGTTTGAGAGGCACGAGCAAAGATTTGGTATAAAAAAATATGTGTTTAGGCACGTATATTATTTTAAATTGGTATAACACGACATGTAAACTATGAATTTAAGCAAGATAAATACAAATAGATAGTCTAAAAGCAAAAAAAATATTAAAAAGTTTAATAATTTAGTAATAATAATTATAATTATATATTTGTCAATTAAAATAATAATAAATTTTTAATTCTAATAACTCAAGTTAATAATTTTTTTTATATATCATTATATATGTAATTATTAAAAAATTATATAAAAGTAATTGAAACTATAAAAACAATACATCTAGTTTAGTAATTAGTTCATTAATTTAAAAATAATTGATAATAAAATTTATTTATATTTTAATTTTACACTGTTAGTTAAATATCCGTGAACTACTATATTTTTGTGGTGTTTTTGAAATACCAGGCAGACGAGCAATGTATGCAAATTTCTTTTTTTTTTTTTATGATTTAAGCGTTTATATATTACAACCATGTTTTATTGGGACTCGAACTCAAGACCTACAAGACACACACACCCACCTATGGTCACTTGAGCTAGCCTCAAGTGGTTGCAATGTATGCAAATTTAAATATATGATTTTTTTTATTAACGTAAATATATGCTTATTAAAAATTAATATATAAATTGTATATATTTATTTATAAATTTCCAGGTGGATCATTAATTTTTCTTGTTACTATGTATAGATAAATGTGTAATTTCCCAGTTCAAGCATCATTAATGCCAATACATATAGATAAGTCGTACACTGTCATATATAATCGAAAACGGTCTCTGACCTAAGTAATTACAATTAATTACAATGTCATACACTTATTGTTTCATCATGAAATATATATAAATATATGAAGGAATTTACCTTTTAATCTACACACAACAAGAGATTAAATCAAGTATTATCTAAGGTTAAAATTGACCTTTCACCTTGAGTCAAACGACAGTTGATTCCTTGTTCACGGAGTCATACAACAGATGACTCACTAAAAAACGCAGTTGTTTTGAGCACACCCAATAACCCCAGAACTGTTATATTCCCAAGACAGCATTTCGTATCTGGTATGGACACTATAAATTTCTAGTAATGTCTTTCGGATTAACAAACACCCCGACAACATTCATGGATTTGATAAACCGAGTGTTCAAAGACTTTCTGAATGATTTTGTTATTGTCTTTATTGACGATATTTTAATTTATTCTGACACAGAAAAGACCCATGAAAGACGTCTTCGGATGGTGTTGCAACGCCTCAGGGAACATAAGTTGTATGGCAAGTTTGAGAAATGCGAATTCGGGTTGCCTCAAGTGAGTTTCTTGGGGCATGTGGTGAATAAAGATGGCCTTTTGGTGGATCCGGTGAAGATTGAGGCGGTGCGGGACTGGCCTCGACCTAAGTCAGCAATTGAGGTTAGAAATTTCTTGGGATTAGCAGGGTATTACAAAAAGTTTGTTGAGGGGTTTTCTAAGATTTTTACGCCCTTAACAGAATTGACTCGAAAGAACTGCAAGTTTGTTTGGACTGATAAGTGTGAAAATAGTTTTCAGGAACTGAAGCAAAGATTAATTACCGCTCCTGTGCTAACTTTACAGGTCAGTGATGAAAAGTTTGTGATTTATTATGATGCATCCAAATAGGGGTTAGGCTGTGTTCTCATGCAGACTGGAAAAGTGATTGTTTATGCATCCAGAAAACTGAAAGAGTATGAGCAGCGGTATCCTACTCATGACATTGAACTAGCAGCAGTTGTTTTTGCACTGAAAGTTTGGCGTCATTATCTATATGGCAAAAAGTGCAAGATCTATACCGATCACAAGAGCCTCAAATACTTTTTCACTCAGAAAGATTTAAATATGAGGCAACGGTGATGGTTAGAACTAGTCAAAGATTATGACTGTGAGATTCTCTACCACCCTGAAAAAGCAAATGTGGTAGCGGATGCTCTAAGTCGATAATTTCATATTGAGATCTAAAGTTTACGTCTAAGTTTTGGGAAAGCTTGCAACGAGCAATGGGTACCAAGTTAAAGTTCTGTACAGCTTTTCATCCTCAAACTGATGGACAATCTGAGATGACTATTCAGATACTTGAAGATATGCTGAGACCGTGTGTAATGGATTTTGAAGGTTCTTAGAACAAGTATCTTCCTCTGATCGAGTTTTCCTATAACAATAGTTATTAGAGTACTATTGGCATGGCTCCATATGAGATGCTTTATAGAAGGAAGTGTCGTTCACCGATTCACTGGGATGAAGCCAGTGAACGTAGGTATCTTGGACCTGAAGCTGTCCAAAGAACAAGTGAGGCCATTGAAAAGGTTCGAGCTCGTATGCTTGCCTCACAGAGTAGACAGAAGAGCTACGGTGATCTAAAGCGTAGAGATATTGAATTCCACGTTGGGGATTTTGTTTTCCTTTGGGTGTACCCAATGAATGGAATTTGGAGGTTTGGAAAGAGGGGAAAGTTGAGTCTCAGATTTATTGGCCCGTTTGAGGTTCTCGAAAGAGTAGGTCAAGTAGCTTATCGGCTACCTTTAACTCCTGCTCTATCCGGGGTTCATAACGTGTTCCACATCTCGATGCTTCAAAAGTATGTGTCTGATACAATTCATGTTTTAAGTTATGAGGATATCGAGCTTCAAATTGATCTGTCATATGAAGAACAACCAGTTCAGATCCTAGACAGGAAAGAATTCTAACACCCTAACTAACATAGGCGTATTACGTGATTTTTAAACATACTGTGCAGCTCGTTGCTAATCAACGAGGTTTATGGAAAAACGTGATTAATTAAAAATTTTGCTTTTTAATTAAACTTATAAAATAATATTACAAAAGACTCGGGATCCCGATTATAAAATCATTTACAAAAAGGTTTAACTGCTTAACTGATACACAAAATAAATGTCGCCTATCGACCAGTTACAAAATTAGCCTCGCTGTCCCGATGATCGTACGCTACAGGCCTAACCGCCCCGACATGTACAATCTTCACGAGCTTGCTCACGGCCCATCAGCTTTAGCCTTGCCTTTACCTACACATAAACGTAGAACTGTGAGTCGACAGACTCAGTAAGAAAAGCATAATAATACTCATACATAATCCCGGTTATGATCAGACGCCCATACCCCTTATCACAACCCTAACTGCCGTGTCCAACACGATACTGAGTCCCGCTACTGCTGTGTCCAACACGGTACTGAGCCACTACTGCCATGTCCAACATGGTACTAAGTTCTGAACGTTCATAGGGACGGTACTATTGACCAGTATCCTCCTGATCGGTCGAACCGGTCATACTCCGGCTGCTGGTCATACTCCAGCCTGTACCGACGGGATAAGTCAATAGTACAGAACCACCAACCAAGTGTCAGCCTGATCGGTCGAACCGGTCCATACTGCCGCCGGTCATACTCCAGCCTGTACCGACGTGACAGGGTTGGGTGGTTCGAAGCCAACATACATAACTAATGTAATCTAACAGGCTTCCTACATGCACGCTAAACATGTAATCTACATATGCATACTGTTATACTAATCTTACCTGGATTCCGAATTCAGGTGTGCCGGTCAACCTGACAGGAACTTTAGCTGAGCGGCGGACATGTGCTCCTAAACCATAAAAATCACAACACTATAAGTGACACGCTAAATCACTTCCCGAGGACTTAAACTAGGAACTAAAAGTTTCCCTATCGATAAAAAGCATGGCAATACCCCCTAAAACATAAAAACGAGGAAAACTAGGGTCCCTGAATTTTCCCCAACGCGGCAGGTTGCCCAACCGAATTCCAGCTTCCGGGAATTTTCGAAGCCGGAATTCGGATGCACAACCGAATTAGGTTCTCGAAATTTCAAAAATTCATATCTCAACCAATTCAACTCCAAATTGATTCAAACCTTTCAGACCTATTCCATATATCCCAAATAACATTTCTAAAGCATCAAAACAACCTAGAAATCACAGATACGAAAAACACCATTAAAGCTCAAGCTTTGAGTTCTAAACTCAAACTTGAGCAAACCCCTCAAACATGCATTCAAACCTGATTAAATCTACTTAAATATGCTTAGAATAGCCTCTGAAAACAATAACAAACCTCAACAACATCACAGCAACAAAATCAAGACATTTCTCTTTGAAAATCATACTTTTGCATAGAAAAAACCATAACTTGCTCAACCTAAGAATCATGCTATATAAACAGCTCATTTAACTTCAATTAAACATGCTTAAATCACAAAATTCAACAACAACATCACAGCAGCAACAAACTCAAATAATCATGCATGCATCACATTAAAATTTATCCAAAATTTCCAAGAACATGAAAAGGAGCTAGAGCAAGGTTTACCTTAACTAGGATTACTTCGATCTTGCTAAAAATCACTTGAATTCACCAAGAAAACCCAGCCCTAGCAGCTCCCAAGCTTGGCCGAAAATAGAGAGAGAATGAGAGAGTTTGAGAGAAAAGCTTTGAAAATTCTATTTTTTTCTAAGTGTAATTTTTTGTAAAATGGAATAATGAAGTAAAAGCCACTTAATAAACATTTCATTTCAGCCAACAAATAAATAAAATAAACAATTAATTTCAATTATTAAACTCACTAAAAGACAAAATATTAATGGGGCAAAAAGACCATTTTGCCCCTCCACACTAAAACCACATAAAACACACTAAAGGGGTATTTTTGGGAAATTCTAAATTCCCGGCCATTCCCGACATTCCCAATGTCTAATAAACTGCCCCAAACTAATAACATGCTAAGTTGTGATTTCTACTGAGCCAAACACCGAGTTTCAAAATACCGGGCACCGGAAATGCAAAATATGAAAACTACTGAATGACATAACCATGCATTTCTGAATTCCATAAATAACAGTATAATAAATTATTTAAATAGCTATAAATAATTTTCATAATTAATCAAGATTAACTGCTAATTTCCAAATTAAACTAAACGGGCTTTACAGAAAAGGTGTTGCGAAACAAGACTATTCCGCTAGTTAAAGTACTGTGGCAGAATAGCAAGGTTGAAGAAGCGACTTAGGAGTTAGAGTCGCAGATGCGGGAGCAGTATCTCGAGCTGTTTAGGTAAATTTTGAGGACGAAATTTCTATACGGAGGGGATAGTTGTAATATCCCAGAAAATAATATGGTATTTAATTAGACATATTTTATTAAATATGTAATAACTATTTTGGTAATGAAGTAAGATTATGGTCTTACTTAGGTTAATTAGTGTGGATTTAGTAAATGATTAAATAAAGCATAATTTATTAATTACGAAGATTTTATTAGATTATGTGGGTATCGTGGATACCATTTTTCAAATAAAATATTTTTGGGCCTGGCAATTGTGGGAGCTCTGCGGAGTGGTCGAAAATATCACGACAATAAAGTATGGATTGAATTGGAAATTATACCAGGCTAGTTTAGAGTGTTAGGTTGTCGGTTTGGCAGATTGGTCAGAATTACCAAGATACCCCTAGATTTTACATAGTTAAATTTTTTTAAAAGGGGTAAAATGATCATTTATTGGGTTAGTTTATTTTGTCTTTTAGTGTTTAATAAGTCTAGATTTATTGATTTAATATTAGTATATGGATGAATAATGTTGGGTATTATCTTTAAACTTTGAAATTAAGAAATATAATAATAAAAAAAAAGGATGATTTACTCCTCTTACCTTCGAGCAACCTAGGAGCTAACCAAAACCAAGAATTCTTCATCAATTCTTTGTGGTTTCTAGTAGATTTCTTCCATTAAAGTTCAATATAGAAGCGTTAAGGTAAGTCATTGCCATGTGAATTAAGAATTTTCAAGTTTTAAAATTCTAGCTTTGTGAAGTTGTGAATTTGATGAATTGTGATTAATTGATGTTTGGGATAAGTTGTATTTGTAATATTATAATGTTCTGGAGATGTTGGACAGGTTTGGAAAGGATTTGGTTTGAATTTGGGGAAGAAAACTCGAGGTTTTCTGGTCTACCAGAACTGGTCAACCGGTTGGTTCTGGTGCACCAGAACTGGTCGAACGGTTGCCCTACAGGGGGAATTCTTGAGTTTTCTTCGAGTTCTATTTTGGCTCGGGGTGTTACTTAGTAATCGATTTAGGTTATTTATGTGTTGTGTGGCCTATTTTGACACTGTTAGAAGTTAGGTTATGTCTAATTTCAGATTTAGGATTTTCATCCGGAGTTTTTATTTAAGACATTTATTGAGTTTTGGTAGTCGTGGCATAGGACCGGGATCGCCCAACTTTATTTCCACTCAGGTTGGCCCGCACACCTGATTTCTAGACTGAGTAAGAAAAGTGTTACGCATCACTTAGGATTAAGTGATTAGCGATTGTGTTTAATATAGTTTTGATTATGATCGAGATCTTGGTTATGTGTTTGATATGCCTCGGTTATGACCGAGAGTTAGAAACAGTCATTACCGTTACGAGTAATTACTCTTGAAACTACGGATAGGTTTCTTACTTACCGTTCGCTGTATCAGGCAACGATAGTGACATACGTAGCTCGTGGTTAACGAATAGTAAGGGTGCTTTATGAAGTACCTAGATTGTGTGATTACGATGTTGTGTAATTATTTAAGCATGCTAATATGTGATGTGATTAAATGAATGTTATATTGTTTACAGATTTATTCACTTTTCTTGCTGAGTCTCTGTGACTCACGGGTGCTAAATGGTGCAGGTAAAGGGAAGGCCAAAGTTGAGCAGCCATGAGTTTGATGTCGCAGCAGCAATGTACATATCAGTCACAGTGCCACGGCCCGGTGGACAGGATAACCCGTTTTGATTATATTTTGAAGTATAAACGTACTTTGTAAAAGCACTTTTGGTTTGGAATATAAATATTTTGGTAACAGGGGGTCCCCGTAAATATTAATACTTATCTTTTATAAAAATTATGCGTTTGTTTTAATTGCAAAATTTTAATTAGCCATACTTTTTGGTATGATTACATGAATTAGTAAAAGAGTAGTTTTATAAAAGCACACACACGTGGCGTCCCTGTAGAACAAGACGTTACACCAAATATCTCTTATGTTTGTCTCACTAGGAACTAGGTTCTAAACTTACCCATGTGACTCTTACCGCTATCCATCGCATTTTCCATTGTCGCCGAGCAAAAATTATAAAAAATTGTATAATTCATATTTAACATAAATAATACTCTTAGAGTTTAGTAACGTCTCTGGAATTGAAAAATTATAACTCTAATACCCATTTCTAAAATAGAGCACACAATAAAATATAAAATTATATTTAATTATAAAATATCCATAATTAATGTTAATTGCCTTTACTAATCCATAATCTATCATGTGGTCATTACACAATCTTTTGAAGGTTAGCTTTCCAACTAATAGTTGTTTCGAACATAGTAAACATAAATTTGGTCAAAGTCTTTCGGGTATCAATATACACATTGCATAATTAGAGTCCACAAATCCACTAATCACATATAAGTCTTCATTCCGATTATTCATGCCAAATACCAGCCCCTTCTCAATAGTTCCCTTCAAATAACATAGAACCTATTTCAGGACATCCCAATGCTCCTTTCTAGGATTTCTCATGGATCTACTCACCATGCTCAGTGCATATGCTATGTCTGGTCTAGTACAGACCATGACATACATCAATGAGCTAACAACACTAGCATATGGAACTCTCGACATCTTCGATTTCTTAGTCTCATCTTTCGGCATCTAAGCAACTCAAGTGTTGTGCAAGCAAAGTACTCACTGCCTTAGAGTTACACATTTCAAAGGTATCTAGAACCTTTTTGATGTAACTCGTCTGGTTCAAGTACAATAGTCTCTTCCACCTTTCCCTTCTTATATCATTGCCTAAAATCTTACTAGCTGGACCCAAATCCTTCATTTCAAACTTCGATTTTAGCTGGAGTTTCAAGTGCTTGATCTTTTGCACACTCTTGCTGGCGATCAGAATATCATCTACGTACAACAACATATACAAAGTATCTCCATTTCTCTCTTGGAAATGTATAAATGGATCAAGCTTACCCCTGCTACCCTGGTCACATAATCATCAAATCTCCTGTTCTACTATCTCGAAGATTATTTCAAACCATACAGAGACTTTTGCAACAAGCCTAGTTCTTCTTCAGGGACTGCATTTCTTCCGACAAAGCTACATTCCATTTTTTGTGGTCTTTGCTTTTTATTGCTTGTGCATAGTTGGTAGGCACTTCATGCACAATCTGATTGGCAACATGAAATACAAATGTAATTAAATCAACATGTCCGTACCTATTTGGAGCCTTTACTTCTCTCCATGTTTTGTCTCTAGCCAGTTTATAACTTTTTTAGATTATTATTTTTGGAATCGTCTTCCGAATCATTACTTCCATGATCTACATGTGTTTTAATCTCCACTCTTACTAGAGGCTCCACCTCAAGATCAGTTTCCAAAGCTTCGATTTCATTTTGATCAATATTGGCTTGACTTCCAGCAGATTTGTCAATAAATCCCATAAAAGATTCATTAAAAGTCACATCCCTACTAATTATATATTTTTTCATTCCAGGCTCTAGACACCACAGTCTATATTCTTTGACTCCTTCTGGAAACTCTAAAAAATACACTTTAAGGTCATAGCCTCAAGTTTGTCTTGCCTGATGTGTGCATAACAGACACATCCAAATACCTTTAAGTGTTCGTAACTTGTTGGATTTTCTGACCATACCTCATCTGGTGCTTGAAATCCAATACTGTTGACAGATATTTATTTATCAAATAAGCTGCAGTGGACACAATTTCTGTTCTGAACACTTTGGGCAATCCAGCACTCAATAACATGCACCTGACTCTTTCCAGGAAGGTTATGTTAAACCTCTATGCGAGTCCATTTTGCTGAGGAGTCTTCCTCACAGTCTTGTGCCTTGCTATTCCTTCCTTCTTACAAAATATATCAAACTCTTCAAAACAGTATTCCAGACCATTATTTGTTCTAAGCCATTTTACTTTCCTTTCGGTTTGATTCTCAATCATTATCTTCTAGTGCTTAAAAATCATCAACTATAGAAAGAAAATACATGCTTCCAGAGTGTGATCGTGTCCTCGAGGGTCCCCATAAGTCACTATGAACATAATTCAGTATTCCCTTGGTATCCATTTTGCTAGTACTAAATTTGACTCTACAACCTTTACCAAGAACGCAATACTCTAACTGCTCAAGTTTTACTTTTCTAAGTAATCTTTGTTTGTTTAGTTCATGCAATCCTCTTTTACTAACATGGCCAAGCCTCTTGTGCCATACTTTAGTTTTATTTATGTACTTGCTTGAAACACACATTTTGTAAAACTCGAAACTCGAACCCGAAAAACCTGAAACTGGCCAAACCTGCCTAATATGTAGCCCTAATATATATACCAAAGTATACTACACTAATTAATTGCCATGATTTTTTTGTACTATTACTCTATATATTCAAAGCTTTTTATTTGTATATAAAAAAACAAAGTTAGTTGCCACAAATCAATATACATGGACTTTATCTAATATTAATTACTTGTTTCAATTGCTTTAAAGTTTAAATATATATATTTGTGGGAATTTCCTTTAGCCACATATATATAACATAGGAGAGTCTTAATCAAAAATATCTGCAGCTGTCTCACCCGAGGTACAATAATATTAAGTATGATTTGATCGTATAATATGTAACATATGTCATATATTATCAATCACTTTTAATTATTAACTAATTATATATATACATTTATATATATGGGTAAGTTTAGAAATAAAACAGGCGATTAATAAACATAATTTTATATTATGTAGAGAGACTTCAAAAATTTTAATAAAACTTACAAAATTAATTTGATATAATAAATATGTGAAATTTTATATTACGTAGAGACTTCAAGATTTTAATAAAACTTCATAATATTTTGTTTTTGCTAACTAAAAAACTTCATTCAATCAAGACCAACTAAAGTTCTGAACGAAAAAGTTAAGAATAAATGTATTTTTAGTTTTACTCTTGTAACCATTAAATAAATACATCAAAGAAGTTTAATTTAATAACTTTTTAATCATACATAATATACATTTTTTTAAGGAAAAAAAAAATAAGGATAAAATAAAATTTAAAATGTATAAAAAAAAATTAATAAAAAATTATTAAATTTTTTCTATTGAAATATCATTCTAATACTTTAAAATACAATCATCTCAATTTGTAGTTCTTGGAGATTTTTCCCTCTTGTCTTGATTTTTATGGATATGTACGGTTAACTTCAAAATTTGGATTCTGTGGTCACATTTGTAATTTTTTCTTTTTTTTTTATGTGTAAAATTTTAGACTGTGGTTGCTTTAGTGATGTAATTTTTTTTTATTTTAATTTTTTAATGTTTGTGTTGGATCAAGAATCAAGAGAGATGCATATACAAATAATAATTTGTATTACACATGTTTCTTTTATTTTATACACGAAGAAAATAAAGTATTTAAATTCTACTTTTTACTTTATAAATTATTTTAAATTTTTCAAAATTTTTTAAAATATTTTTAATAATTACAATACAGGAAGTAAGAAAAATGAGACTACCACAATTGTAATATAAAAAAAGAATAAATATTATTTTGGATCCTCTGTTTTGCAAAGTTATTAATTAAACTTTCTGTTTTGTTAAATGACAAAATAAATCTTATATTTTTTGAAATTGTATAAATAAGAGCCTGAACTAATTATTTGTCAAAATAAAACTTAATAATAATCCGATCTAAATATATTATGACAAAACTGGTTACATTAATAATATCTATTCGTATTAAAAATTATCTTAAAATTAGTTATATTAAAAATAAAATAGTTAAAAATTGAGCTCAGGGTTCTATCTGTATAATTTTGAAAAATAAAAAATATATTTTATCATTTAACAAAATAGAAAATCTAATTAATAATTTTTACAAAACATAGAGTCCAAAATACGTAAATTGGTACACCACGAATAACTTAATGCAGGTCCGGCCCTGGGCATAGGCGGGCTAGGCTTGTGCCTAGAGCCCACCCAGCCCAGGGACCCAAAATTTTTTTTTTCCTATGACCCACTTTATTTCAGGGCCGGCCCTGCCTTAAAGTATAATAATATAATATAAATATGCTGTTTTTTTAGGTCCACTACCAATAATATTAATATTATTGTCCCATGAATGACCTAGGTCTCTTTTCCACTATACAAATATTGTCAAAGATGCTTCTCATGTCTGATCTCTCGGAATAATTTAATCTATAATAAGTACTTCATCAAATAACTACTTATGGTGAGAATAAAAGAATCTAGTATGGACACAATACATATATGTTTAAATTTTTTATTTAAGTTATTGTTAAAAAAATAACTATTTTTAGTGACAATTTTTTAGTTATAATATAATTTTTTTGTAAATGTAATTTTTAATCACAATAAAAAATTATTTGTGACTAAAATATAGTATTTAAATACAAGTTGTCACTAGTATTTAATTTTAGTCACAACAAGTATCGTGATTAAAAATATATTTAGTCATAACAAATTGTAATTTTTGAGACTAATACACTACAGGCCTTTTAGGCACAATAAAAAAATGATAATTTATAATTAGTCACAATTTTTTTATTTTAAATCACAAATTTTATTGTGACTAAATAAATTTTTTTGTATATGTATTTTGATTTTTAAAAGTTGAATAAAAATATTATATATAATTTATTAGATAAATAATATTATTTTAATAGAATAATATTTATTTTAAGACTTTATAAAAAGGAATATAATAGTATATTTTTGAAAAAAATAAATAAATACAAATGCTTAAAGTTTTTAGAAAAATTTATCTCAAATTAGATATGAGTAAAGCATTCGATAGGGTAGAGTGGCATTTCATCCATGGAATGATGACTGCTATGGGTTTCCACCACACAATTGTGGATCTTATCTATCGCTGCATATCGAGTGTCTCTTACTCTTTTCTCATCAATGGCTCACCTCATGGAGAAGTGTTACCAACTCGTGGCATACGACAAAGAGACCCTTTATCTCCATATTTGTTCATAATATGTGCTGAAGGTCTTTCAAGATTGCTTCAGTTTGAAGAAGCAGCAGGTAATCTCTCTGGTTTGCGTGTTGCGCGTGGGGCTCCTGCAATTTCTCACTTATTTTTCGCAGACGACAGCCTAGTTCTTTGCAAAGCCAATACTCGATCTGCTAAAGCTATATGAAGATCTTTAAACACCTACTGTCGGCCTCGGGGCAGAGGTTAAATGTAGCAAATCAGTACTATCTTTCTCATCAAACACTTCTCAGCATGTTCAATTGAATTTCTAATAAATCATGGATATGCCCATTCAGCCATGCCATGAAAGATATTTGGGATTGACATCTTACTCTAGAAGGGATAAGAAATTATTGTTTGCTGATATTAAGGAAAAGCTTTGGAAATTTCTTTCCTCTTGGCAAGAACAACTCTTCTCAATTGGTGGTAAAGAAGTGTTGTTAAAGGCGGTTGCACAGTCGATACCAACTTATGCCATGAGTTTTTTTTCGACTTTCTAATTCACTCATTGATCAAATAGAGGTCATGATGAATAAGTTCTAGTGGGGCTCTAATTCTTCGGGAACTGGTATCAATTGGAAAACTTGGAATGCTCTATGTCAAGCTAAAGTAGAAGGTGGTATGGGCTTTAAGAGTTTCGTTCATTTCAACCAAGCTTTACTCGCTAAGCAAGCTTGGTGGATTTTTTCGGATCCAAATTCCCTTCTTTGTCGTGTTCTCAAGCCAAGATACTTCAAACATAATCACTTTCTGGATGCTGATACTAGAATTTATCCTTCTCTAACTTGGAGAGGCATAGTATGGGGCAAAGAACTTTTAATTAAAGGTCTAAGATGGAAGGTTGGTGACGGCCACAGCATTTGCTGTGCTACAGACCCGTGGATACCTGGTGTAACTTACCTCAAACCCCTACCTTATAAAGGAGGTGACAGGAACTTGAAGGTAGCAGATCTGATTTTGGACAATGGACGATGGGATTTTCCACTCCTACAATCCCTCTTCCTTGATTCAGATGTAGAAAAAATACTGAGCATTCCCCTTTCCTTTTTTCACCAAACTGATCATCTCCTTTGGCATCATGAAAATAATGGTTGCTATTCTATCAAAACCAGTTACAAAATGGCTTTACTCCTGGAAGATCAGCAACCAAACACTAGTACCTCTGGTGCAATGTCGTGGTGGAAAAAATTCTGGACTCTCTCGATTCCATCTAAGGTTCGTATCTTTTTTTGGAGAGCAATCCAAGACTGTTTGTCGGTCTTAGACATCTTGCATACAAGACATATCAGTGACACCAGCCTTTGTCCATTGTGCCAACGTGAGAAGGAGACAATATTGCATGCTCTCTTCCATTGTAAGCGTCCAAGGAAATTCTGGCGCTTATCCACTTTTTCTGTTGAAAATCTCCTTCAAACACATGCTTCACTCAAAGAGCTTTGGATCCATGTCTCCACGATCTGGTCAAATTTAGAATTGGAACAATTTGCTTGCATTTTATGGAGCCTTTGGACAGAAAGAAACAAGGAGCGTCATGGTTCAAAAACACACCTGATCGAGTTGTTGCTATTCAACGCTATGACTTACCTTGATGACTTTCAATCAGCCCGTGGTGCAAATAACACACACTAGAAGGCAATTTCGCTACAACAGCCAGCTGCTCAACAACATGGTGTGATTCTGACTCAACCTTCTCCAAAATGGTTAAATCTGCCTTCAGGTAGACTGAAACTTAACACAGATGCGGCTATCAACAAAGCTACTCAGATTACTGATTTTGGTGCTATATTACGAAACATTAGTGGTGATTGTATCGCTGTTATGTCAAGGCCTTTTCCTGGCTGTTTTAAACCAGAAATTATGGAAGCTTTAGCCCTGATCCATAGCCTACAATGGTTAAAAGACCTACAGCTGGAAGTGGACTACATTGAATTTGATTCACTTGTAGTCATTAATGGTGTGAAGTCCCAACAAGCCACAATCTCATATTTTCATTGCTTGTTGTCTGATATTTTACTTTTAGTGTCCGATTTTCCTGGAGTTCAAATTTCTCATGTTAAGAGAGGTGCAAATACTGCTGCTCATACTCTTGCTAAATTTGCTCTTTCAGTGGATACTGATTGTTTATGGTTGGAGGAATTTCCACCTCCACTAATGTCTATTGTATTATAACTCTTGGTTTTAATATAGTAGCATTTTCTCAAAAAAAAAAAAAAATTATCTCAATTTTTTTTTTTTTAAAAAAATAATAATGATTATGTTTTGAATAATAATAATAATAATAGATTAATTTTCATAATAGAATTCATAATGTGATTGTAAAATAAGGTAACTAAAAAATTGTGATGATAATGAGGTAAGAATTTTCTAAAAAAAAAATAATAAAATAAAAAGTGATCAAAACAAAAATAAAACTAACAACCATAAATAAAAAAATTGTTAAAATTTTAAATACAATCAAAAATTAAACATAACAACCTAAAATATAATATACCTAAAAATATATCTGTATAAATTGAAAAAAAAAAAAAACAATGTTAATTAAACAAAAAAAAAAACTTAAATTTACATTCAAGAAATTTTTAGAATTTTCAACCATATTTTATATATTTAAATTTAAATTTACTTATATAAAAATATCTATATCAATTTTTTAGATATATATATATTAATAATATAAAATTAAGTAAGAACATTCTATTTTTTTTTTTTTTTTTTTTGAGAAATTTCAGTAAGAACATTCTATTAAATAATCGTATTCTGTTAAAGTAAATTGGAAAATCAAAAAACAATGTTAAATTAAAAATTATGTTATAACTTAACTATATTTTATATAAAATATATATGCACATCATTAATTAATTTATACTTATCCTCGTAAGAAATCGAAGATACACAATTTATAATAATAATAATAATAATAATAATAATAATAATAATAATAATAATAATAATAATAATAATAATAATAATAAGCGTGCTTGCTCTACGTATTTTTTTATTACACACGCGTGTGTATATTTTATGCATGTATATAATATAAGCTATACATATATTTATTAATTATTATGTACAATTTTTTAATGGAGTTCCATATTCTCTTTGGAGGATTGTGGGAATCTTAAACATCCCATGTATAAATATATAGTAAATATATGAGATATATAGGTACTTGTTGTCACACAAAGTTTTTTTTTTTTTTTTTTTTGTGAGTAAGAATTCTATTACTCAACTTTAACAAATACAAGCAAACTATTTACATCACATAAGAAGCTTTGTAAACCAATATCTTTGCTGTCTAATCTCAAACTAATATCTTTCTTAATTCTATTTATAATTGTGTGTTGGGTAGACCTTGATAACTTGGAAGTTTGTGTATAAGTTAGAATAATATAATAATAATAATGTATAATAATTAAATATGGTTATCTGATTGATTTACAGCAGTTATCTCAATTTGATAGTGCAATATTATTAATTAAGTCTTCTGTTTTAGATCTTTAAATTAGAAGCAAATTTATTAATTTGATTATCAAAGTATACAATTGTGATGAGACAATATGTATTTATAGAGTTAGGCAAGGGACTTAGCTACATAACCTAGTTAGATTGGGTCTGATCATCAAAGACTTCAGTTAACTAGAAAAACCCATAGTTCTAAACTTTTTACACACAGATGCTAAACTCATTAACTATTAATCACTAACAATATGGGTTAACACAGCAAAGAACTATCCAATTTACGTACCTAACTTTTAATAAAACTAATAGAAATTAATGTAGACCCAAACTAAAAGTTTAACATTCTCCCACTTGGGCTGATTAATTTTAATACATATATATTATATATCAAAATAGTTTTGCGTAAAAACGACTTATGGGTTGAACAACTAGAAAATATTTGTGGCCACTTTAAAAATAATAGTTCTTTGATAGCATCTCAACATACCGGTCCAATTTAACCTTTGCTATTGAACTATGACAATCATATAACACCCTACTAGTTTAAGCATGTTATCATACTTAATTACAAAAGTTTTCACCTAGCGACTATCAAAATAAGGCCTTCTATCCTGAAGATTGAACACTCTAACTGTTGGAAATTTATTTTACCAGGATCTTAGATCTACTCACTAGTATGTTGTTTAAACACCCTAAATATGAACTTTCTAAAACGATAAATTAAACACATAAAGTTAAGAAAACCTTACATTGATGCAGCGGAATTAATGTCTCCTTCCGCTCAGATCTCTAACCCTTGTATCCTTTCTGTAGCAGAGTATAATCAAGATCTGAGCCCGAATGTCCTTCTTCTTTAAAACTTAATAGAAAATTTTAAATGTTAGTAATTACACTCAATTCTTATAATTCTCGTGGGATCATAAAAATTAGAGAATGGAACTAGAACTCCTCAATTACCTCTAATTATAGGGGTATGGTTACTAGTGCTTCTACTAACTGTTATATTATTTTATATAATATAATATTTAGATTAAATAATTAAGTGTGACAAAATATTAATTTTGTAAAATTGTAATATACATTATAGAGTTATCAAATGTGTGTAGAATGATCACAAAATAAGAGTTGCAAATCATTTAATTTGTTGATCACTTAAATATGTAATCTTTACATTTTTTTCACTCTTAAATTAGTAAAAGATGTTATTAATTGTCTATGAATATGAATGAATGATAGCTATTGAAAATATAGTTGTTGGAGAGTTAATTATTCATTTATAAGGTGTATAAATTGTAAAGACCGCCTATGATTAATACTCTGAAATGATAAATAATTAAGGTTTATGTATGAAATTAATTAATAATTACGAAAGGTATATTTTGGAAATAAATTTAATATCATTTATGCTATTTAATGTAAATTACCTAATTTCTGTGTTTGTGTTCGGAAGCTGTGGAAAGCGACGTTGGGCCTATAGAGAATCGCATTTTATATAATTTAGAATTTATTCGGGGTATCTTTGTTAGGTTTTAGCGGTATTGGTATTTTTTTTTGGGGTTTAGTAAATGACCATTTTACCCTTATGATGTTTTTATTACTTTAATTAGTGATGGGGGCAAGAAGGTCTTTTCCTTAGTTAATTTTTGGCCTCTAGTGGCTTTGTAGGGGCTGGTTATATCTTTTATTAAGATATAAAGAATTAATTTAAATTATTATGAAGGGAAAACTTAGCATAGAAGGAAACTTTGAATTTCCTAGCCCCTCTCCTCCTCTCTCGAACACCAAAGAAAAACCAGCTGGGAATTGTTGTGGTTAGCTCAATTTGTGTAATCTTGATTGATTAGAACACTCCAATTCAAGGTAAATAATTCTAGCTCTCCTTCCCTTGATTTTTCCTAAGTTTAATGTAAGTTTTATGCATGAATTTGGATGTTTAGGGTACTGTAGGTTTGGGATGGTTTGTTTTCGTGTTTAGGGATTAGGTGGGGAGTTTGTTGTTTGTTTTGAGCTGGTATGTTAAGCTTTGTTGAGGTTTGGCTAAGGTTTGAGTTTGAAAACTCAAACCTTGACCTTTAATGGTGAAATGATGATTAGTGTTTGTTGATGAGTTTTACTGCTTGGTTTTAGTTTATTATGGTATGTACAGGTGTTCTGGAAGTTATTGAGAAGTTTGGGGTTGATTGGAGTTAAGGGGATCGTTTTTAGGGTTCCCAGCACAGAACCGGTCGACCGGTTCTGGGGGACCTGTAGAACCTGGCCGACTCGGCTGGTACCCGGTGAACCGGGGTTCCGGTTGGGAACCGGCCTGCCGGTTGGGGCTTTTTCCCGAGCCCTAGTTTTTCCTGTTTTTAAGTAATTTAGGGTATTGGCATCCTATTTATCGATAGGGTTAAGCTTAGTTTGTATTTTAAATCCCCGATAAGTATTTTAGCGAGTCTCTCATCGAATTTTGAATATTATGGTTTAGGGCCCTGTAAAACGTCGAGCTGCGTTTCCACTCAGGCTGACCGGCACACTTGAGCACGGAACGAGGTAAGATAGTGTAAGAATATATATATGAATGTATATGCTTGTTTTGAATATTAATGTGGTTACGGTGTTACCAACACGAGTACCCAGGGTACGTCGTGTTCGTGGTACAACACTTAGTAATTCCTGGGAGTACAGTTAGGGCTCTACCAACACAAACTACCCTTAAGAACGTTCTTAACCATTTGGTGAGCTTCGTTGTTAAGCTCAGGGCAGCTTGATCATAAAGCTGGCCGCGTGCTACTTTTATTTATTTCTTGCATATCTTACTGAGTCTGTTGACTCATCAGTTTGCTACCTTGTGTAGGTAAAGGAAAAGCAAAGCTGGAGGAACAGTGAGGCGGAACTCGGCATGATTGTACATATCGCGGCAGTGCAACCTGGAGGGTTTCGGTTTATTAGCATTTTGGAGTCTGTATTTTGAGGATGCTTGTCCGCTAAATTTTAAAAAAAAAATGTATATGTACATATTAGTAAAACTCTTTTAACAAGTATTTTGATACTCGGGATCCCGATCCATATAATTATTAATATATTAATTTTGAAAATTAGACTTCAGATTTTACTATTATAAAATACGGGCGTCACATAAATGGTTTAAAATCAAGTAGGAGTAATTTAGAACACTTTGGAGAAGAATTGACCAAAACTGAAAAAATGGTAATCATACGTTTTTGAAAGTTCAGGAGTCTTTCTAACAGTCTAAAACTCCTCCAAATCATCCAATTAATACCATAAATACTCAATTTATGATTGGTAACATCCAAGGGCTTTATGGTGGTCATTCATGTTCATATGAGAGTAAAAAATCTATAAATAGAGGTCATATTGTTCACTTGTAAGAGATGTAGTTGAAATCATTTTGTTGTAGTTAGAACCTTGTGAGGATATGCTCATCCTTAGATGCTAGGTTGAGCATATGAGGCTTGATAAATCCTTAAGAGCATTCTAGAGTTTCCCTAAGTGTCCATATGAGGGAGGAAATGACTTTTAGGACAAAGGTCCTTGAGCTTTGGTTAAGCTTATTGTGCATTATTCTTCTTCTGCTCTAGCTTTCTTGTAATCTTGATGTAATATTTTTATTTATATTTTGAGTATTTTGATTGTAATCTTCCTATTCCCTCTTGTAATGAGAATATTTTCCAATACTAACTTATTGTGTAATTACATGGTTAAACAAACATGTTGTCGCTGATGTCTTCATGAATTCTGTTAGAAAAATATCAAATATAAGATGCATCCTCTCATTACTAATTAGTTTTGATATAGAGCTCCATTAGGACCGATCCTGAAATATAGTGGGTCATAGGAAAAAGAAGACTGGGCCCTTATTTAGAAAAAAAAAGTGATATTTTTAAAAATTAGTAAAAAAACATGTATAATTTTAAAAGGAATTTTTTTGGACCTCTGGGCTAGGTGGGCCCTAGGCACAGGCCTAGCCCGCCTATGCCCAAGGTCAGGCCTTAGCTCCATACATCTTACTTTTCAAAAACTCACCTTATTTTATTTTTTCAACCACACTTCTACATTCTTAACATGGTATCAGAGTCAAATAAAAGTATTTGATCCAAAAATCTATGAACCAATCTAAAAAGTATAGCTAAAAGAGTCACTTGTGATTTAGATATAACAAGCCAAAAAGAACTACTAGTGATCGAGTTGTCCAAAGATTATTGAATAAGAAAAATAGCCACCATCTTAAAGATATAGATGCATAAAGTACTTCTCTCATTGAGCCTTATATAACTCACTCCTATTTCTCAAACACACTTCCACATTCTTAAACACATGTGAATTCTTATCACTTTAGTAAAAGAATTAAGTAATTACTTCAAATTAACAATTGCATATAATTACAGAATAATTTTTCAAATACACTTTACTATTTAGGGTTGTTCATCAAACTGCTCAAATTACCTGTACTGCAAAAAAACACGGTTTGAAATTCTTTGCGGTGCGGTCGCTGTTTGAATTTTTCCTAAATCGCGCAATGCGGTGAGATTTGCAGTTTTAAATTGTTAATATGCAGTTCAAATCGCACTACACCGCACCGCATATTATAAAAATACTAATTTTTATATTTATTTAAGTCCAATATGTGAAGGCACAGCCCAATGCACACTAATTATTGTTTTGTTGAAACTTGAATTTTTTTTTCATATTTATTTTCAAGTCTTATGGTATTTTTGACAAGTATTGCTCAAACTTTGTTGTATTTATGGTAGTTTAATTATTTGATGAAGTCCAAACCGTAGAAACCGTACCACACCATTTTTTGCAGTGTAGTTTATGCAGTTATTTAGTTTCGCGATGTGCGTACAGTTTGAGAAATTAAAAAAACTGCATGTGCAGGTTGGTTTGAAAAAATAGTCAAAAATCGTACCACCAACAATGTAAACAACCCCTACTATTATTGTCTTAAGCTGGTCGAGCATCATGCAGAATAAGAGTGATATTTATTTTTTAATGAAAAATTAAAAGGATAACACATAATATTATTTTAATATATAATAATACTTTTAATTATTTTGTAAAAGTTAATATAACATCAAATAAGGCAAAAAATTATTATAATGGGAAATCAAGAACTTGATAGCGTGCACTGTTGAGTGGACCACAATTCTATGCACTAACTATAATAATATTACATTTATAGGTATGATTGGGTAGCGTGAAATTCTGAAATTCTTCTGGTCAGTTTATTATAGCTCGGAGTGTAAGTTGAATGGGGTTGCATGGTTGATTTTGTTTTTGCTGACGAACAGTTTGATCATGATCTAAGCTATTTGAAGTTTGTTAAATATAGCTTTAATTTTAGGTTTTGCATTTCAGAGTTTTTAATTTGAATAATATTTTTTTAATTTTTATCAAGCGATTTATTAATTGTGTTGCTCATCATTTAATTAGAACTTCCTAATTAATTAATGCTGAGTGTACCTAATCGAAGTCTATAATTTTAAATAATTTACGTGATGCTTTTTTGAATTTAAGTTAATCAAGTTACATATCTTTTTATTAAAAAAAAGCTATAATAATATTATAATTTTTAATTATTATTATTAACCATCACACAATAAGTTATAATATATATACTATTATAGTTATAAAGAAAAAAAAAATCAAAATAGAGAGGTTAATAATAATAATAACTATAAATCATAACCAAAAAATGTCTTTTGTTTAGGAAAAAAAATTAAATAAAAAAAATCATCAAACATTACCAATGAAATAAATTGTAATTTGCTATAGTGCAACCCTACTATCTTTTTCTTGTAAATGTTAATCATGATAATATTAATAAATAATTTGGATGCGACATAATATTTGACCTAGGAATTCCACTCAAATTAGACAACGATTGAGATTGGAGTAACAAGAGACAATTTTTAAGAAATAATAATAAATAAATAATTAAAAAAAACAGTGAGAGAAAGACACATCTTGGAATGTCTTTTTTGAAATAAAATAAAATAAATAAATAAATATATATTCATCAAATATTATAGGAATAAATTATACTATTTATATTCTATGATGATGATCACCATGTTTTGTCAAATTTTACAAGCCCAACACTTGACATCACCACATTCAAAAATATATAAATAAATAAATTATAATGATCCCATTAATAATTAATTAAACATAATTAAAAGCTAGGGTTTCAAGTAATTAATGATCATTAGTGGTTAGTGATGTGTTTTAGAGAAAAAAGGTGGAGGCAAGCATGGAAGTAGGTAAAAATTCCATTAGACATTCTAGTGTAATAATGGACATTATATATATCACCTACAACCACACACAATATCTAAAAAGAGATCATTATTATAAATAATGTTAATATTATTTTAGATATGGTGTGTTTTGTAAAAATTATTATTTAAGTTTTTTATTCTATAAAATAATAAATTAAACTATCTATTGTAAATGATACAAAATAATACATGAGAGTTTAGTTTTTATAATTTTTTTAATATAAATAATTTGAGATAATGTTTAGGACGAACAGATCCAGAAAAATACATTTAGTTTTATCATAACAATTTCAGATCGGGTTATTATTAATTTTAATTTTGATAAAAAAAATTAAGGAGAATTACCTCATATCTTATTTCTTAACTTTTTTTAAAAAAAAATTTTACGGTTTAGGTTACTCCGATGATTTCTATATGAGTTGTTACACGGATTTTGATTGCGATTTAAGTTGCTCTGTTAGTTGCTATAGGAGTTTTTGTATAAAATGGTGTAAAAATACAAAAAAAAAAAAAAAAAAAAAAAACTACTATAAAGTGTAAAATAAAAAATTCTCAAAAATTAATTCATAGTACTATGTAGTATTTAAAAAAAATATATGTAGTTTAATTTATTATCTAACAACAAAATAAAAGTTCTAATCAAATAATTTTTACAAAATAATATTTATACATCAATTATAATAATTTTATAAAAGGAATTTCTGACAGATTGTAATTTAGACCCACACAACATCATATCATGGTCTCATTTCATAATTATATAATAAATAATAGATCTTGCATAATATATAGTCTTTGGCAGGTCAACTTTCAACTGTTTGACTATCATGTATTATTATGAATTATGATCACTCACTCCTATTGAAGTAGTGAAACACATGATTATGTTCTCCAATGACACACCTCCCAACTAATCTCATATACTATTCTTTTCTCTTAATAACTAATTTAATCTTACCTATATAAATATATTAATAATCATGGTTTGTATATACATATGCTTCAACTTATAATTTATATTGTGTTTTTAAGACTATTATTTCTGTATATATAATATATATATATTCTGATCGACCATGAGTGGAATTCCAGACTTTTCAGGCTAAAATTTAATTAGTAGTGGTTGTATTTGATCAGAGATCCCATGTCTTCTGCCCTAAATTATGTATATGTTTATATAAATAAATATATGTGTATTTATATACGTATTATTATATATATATAAGAGCATGGTCATGCTATCATCATGCTAACGCATCATGCAATACTTAAAAATAATGATTTACTAATTAATTGGGGTAATAATTCTTCTAAATCTTTCTTAATCATTCATGTTTGATTATGCTGTGTTAATCACTAATTAAGCAAACTATTAATTATTACATATATATATATATGAATAGCTAAGCTAATATTCAAATTTAGGGTGTGACAAGTATAGCACCACTCAAAGTGAAAACGAGAAAATTATTACCACATTTTGTCTAATCAATTTGAAAATTAAAAGCTTAAATTATTAATATATTGATACGTATATATATATATATATGCATTATCATTATATATATTTAGGGATACACATAGGAGAATTAGTGGGAAATGCTTCCTCGTTCCATCATCCGTCGTTAAGAATTTTAATCTCTATCGCTTTTTATTTAGAGAATTTTCTAATCACTACAAAAAATAACTACTTTTAGTGACAATCTTTTAATCACAATTAACATAAATTTTTTGTGATTAAAAATGACTTTTAGTCATAACAAAAAACTACTTGTGACTAAAATATAATATTTAGACATAAGTTGTCACTAATTCACTTTTAGTCACATCAAGTATTGTAATTAAAATTACATTTAGTCACAACAAATTATAACTTTTGTGACTAGCCACAGACCTTTTAGTCACAATATAAAAATTATAATTAATAATTAGTCACAACATTTTTACTTTTAGTCAAAAATTTTGTTGTGACTAAAAGTAAGATTCTTTGCCGTAAATGTAAAAATAAAATTTATTTTAAAAATTTAAATATATAAAAATATTAAATTATATAAAAAATAAAATATTGTACATTATTTATTATTCAATATATATGAATTATTATACAAAACACAACTTAAAAAATTATTAAAAATAGTCTAATGTACTAAAAAAAAATACCAACATATATTATAAAACATAAAATATAAATAAAAAGATAAGTAATATATTAAGCAGTTTAAGCAGTTTCTCATTCTTGCCTTTTCTTATTTAAACGGTAAATTTTTCTCATTAAGACGGGTCCTATGAAACTCTCCATGAAAAAAAATATACATCCCTAATTATATCATTAAGTATATGATTTTTATATTTTTTTTTCACTTTTAATTTATGTTTTTTTTTTTCACAAATATGTATTTGACCTCAATATTTAGTCCAAACATTAATTAGGGTTACTACTGTTTTTATTTTTATTAATTGAACAAATTAAATTAATATATATTTGTCACACACCCATAAGGATTAACATGTCTCTAAAAAAGACAAAAAAGAAAATTAATTTATATAAATATATAACATTAATCTTCTCAGATTTTCAATCATATATAAATACCTTTTTACAATATTTTCTCAATGGACATGATATGTCATTAGACACATTATTTTTGTCTTTTTTCTCTCTCTTCTAGCTAGCTAGATAATAGACATGAAGAAAGTTTTTCATGTTTGAATTAATAATAATAATCCTTTTTCAAATTGATCAATAATAAAATAATAATTGAAGGTTTGAATATAATAATTAAATTTAAATGTCTCTTTTTTTTATTGGAGACTTACACGTATACCTATATAGGTATATAGCTTGTCATCAATAACATTAATTTTTTACTTTTACACTTTAAAAATAATTTTTTTATATTTTTACAAAATTTTAAATAAAAATTTATATAACAATAATCTAAATCATAACTAAAATTTGTATAGTAACTCACATAAAAATTATCAAAGAAATTATTGGAAAAACTCAAAACATAAATTTAGAAAAAAAAAAATAAAAATAGTATATTAGATAATTTTTCTAATTTTATTATAGAGAAAATAATAGGGAATTTTGAGAATAAAATTTATTGCAATATAATATATATAATATATATATATGGTTAAAGATAGGAATTATTAATTAACTTTTTGGCAAAATTAAAAACCTATGTACACATTTATTTAACACAGGTACAAATTTGACTGGTGTATATTATTAAATAACATTGAATATGGTACACTTGCTTACAAAATAATTTTAATTTTGTGGTGATTATCGTTTTGAATATTGGGTTTGATTTTGTCTTTATGAATTTGATCATAAATTATTAGTTCTTTCAGAGAAAGGAAATTAATTTGCATTAAAAGTTATCTTTCGTACCAAAAAAGTAAAAAAAATCTCTTAATATCTTTTTTATTTTTTAAAAGGAAGAAAAATATAACATCCTACTAGTTTAGACAGGCATGTTATCGTGATTTTATATTAAATATACAGTTCGTTGCTAATCAATGAGTTTATTGAAAATCATGAATAATTAAAAACTTTACTTAATTACTTTCTAAATGAAAATAAATAGAGAAGTACTACCGTCAAACTTCTATTACAACCTCTTAATCAACCTCTACGTTCGGAAACACATGTCGGTATATTTTTTTTCAATTTTTTTTTCACGGAAGTGTTCATTATGCTTACAACATCATCTTTATAAATTTTTGAAAAATTTCGAATAATTTACAGTGCCGAAAATACGTTTGAAGTTTTTTGAACGCGCGTGGTAAACTGTAAACTATTCGAAATTGTTCAAAAATTTACAAGGATTATACTGTAACTATAACAAATACCACTATGAAAAAAAAATTGAAAAAAAAATATTTCGGCATGTAATTTCAGACGTGGAGATTGACTAAGAGGTTGTAATTAGCATTCCTCAAATAAATATCTTTTACACAACCGGGAATCCCGTATTTAAAATATTTACAATTGGGTTACAAAATATTCAATACAAAAGTTGTCGCCTAGCAACCTTTAAAATACAGCCTGCTGTCCCAAAGATCATACGCTCCAAGTCTAACCGTTTCGACATGTACAATCTTCATCCGCTCACCCTCATGGCTGCTCAACCTTAGTCTTGCCCTTACCTACACATACAAATAATATCTGTGAGTCGATAGACTCAGTAAGAAAAGTATAATCATAACATAGATGTAAACAAGATTAAGATTAGGTGCCCATACTCCTAACCGTAACCCCTCCCCGCGTCCTACACGATACTGAGTCAAGAACGTTCAAACAATAGTACTATTGACCATAATATCAGCCTATACTCAATACGCTAGTCATACTCTAGTCGTATCCATGTGATGTTGTCAAGTAGTACGGTACTATCGACCATAATATCAGCCTATACTTGGTACACTAGTCGTACTCTAGTCGTACCGATGTGATACTGTCGAGTAGTACATAAGCCAATATACATTTATCGATATTCAATATAATACTAAATATATTGATATTGCTATTATAATGTAATCTAACAAGCTTAACTAACATGTACGCTAAACATGTAAACACATATGCATATCATTATACTAATCTTATCTTGTTTCCGAATTCAGGTGTGACGGCCAACCTGAGTGAAACAGCTGCTCGACGATTTACAGGCCCCTAAATCACATTATTTGTAAAACTGGTGAGTGACACGCTAAATCACTTTTTGGGAACTTAAACTTGAAACTAAAAGTTTTTCTATCGATGAATAACATGACAATATCCTAAATATTGCAAAAACGGGAAAAATTGGGGTTCTCTAAAATACCCTAACCGGTAGATCGATTCCCAAACCAGAATTTCAGCTCTGTGGGGTTTCCTAGGGACCAACAAGTTGACCGGTTCTTATAGGTCCCACTGAACCGGTCGACCAGTTCAGTGCAGAAAACATAAAATTCCTTCTAAACAATTCAAATCAACCCCAAACGTCTCCAAACTTTCTAGACCTCCTGTAACACCCTAACTAGCATAGGCGTATTACGTGATTTTTAAACATACTGTGCAGCTCGTTGCTAATCAACGAGGTTTATGGAAAAACGTGATTAATTAAAATTTTGCTTTTTGATTAAACTTGTAAAATAATATTACAAAAGACTCGGGATCCCGATTTATAAAATCATTTACAAAAAGATTTAACTGAATAACTGATACATAAAATAAAGGTCGTCTAACGACCAGTTACAAAAATCAGCCTCGCTGTCCCGATGATCGTACGCTCCAGGCCTAACCGCCCCGACATGTACAATCTTCTCAAGCTCGCTCACGGTCCATCAGCTTTAGCCTTGCCTTTACCTACACATAAACGTAGATCTGTGAGTCGACAGACTCAGTAAGAAAAGCATAATAATACTCATACATAATTCTAACTGCCGTGTCCAACACGATACTGAGTCCCGCTACTGCCATGTCCAACATGGTACTGAGCCACTACTGCCATGTCCAACATGGTACTGAGTTCTGAACGTTCATAGGGACGGTACTATTGACACGTAACAGCCTGATCGGTCGAACCGGTCATACTCCGCCGTCGGTCATACTCCGGCTCGTACCGACGGGATACGTCAATAGTACGGAACCACCAACCAAGTGTCGACTGATCGGCCGAACCGGTCATACTCCGCCGTCGGTCATACTCCACTCGTACCGACGTGACAGGGTTGGATGGTTCGAAGCCAACATACATATCTAATGTAATCTAATAGGCTTCCTACATGCACGCTAAACATGTAATCTACATATGCATACTGTTATACTAATCTTACCTGGATTCCGAATTCAGGTGTGCCTGGCCAACTCCGAGTGGAACTTAGCCGAGCTACGGACATGTGCTCCTAAACCGTAAAAATCACAACACCGATAAGTGACACGCTAAATCACAACGGGGACAAAGGTTTTAAAACCAAACTTAACCTACTGCAACTTAATACTAAAATACCCCCAAACTAGCAGAGAACAAACTGTCTGAAAACCCGAAACTAGCACAAAACAAAAAGTTGAGAAAAACCGGTTTCTCACCCCCGTCGCAAAATCCGGTAACCGGCTTTTACACGCAGTGTAAAACCTAAGCCTGGCTTTACCTTAAAAACCTCAAAAAACATTTCACCAACCAAAACGTTTCCAAACTCAACCAAACTTTCCAGACCTGCTAATTAGACCCTAATAAACATTTTCCAAGTGATAAAACAAAGCTTCAAGCACAGAATCAAAATTTGCCATTAAAGCTCAAGCTTTGAGTTCTAAACTCAAGCTTGAGCAAAACCACCTAGCATGCATTCAAACCCACTCAAATCTACTAAAACATGCATAACTAAGCCTCTGAAAATGAAAACAATAAACTACAGCAAGTATTTTACAGATTCAACATATATTTTACAGATTCAACATATATTTTCAAAATTCATGCTCTTGAACTAAAAATCCAAAACTTTACACAACCTAACTAACTTGCTTCAACACAGCTCATTTTAACTTCAATTAACATGCTTTAAACCACATAAATTAACACAAAATCACAGCAGCAACAGCAACTAAAAATCATGCAAGAATCATCATATTTTCATCAAAATTTCAACCATTTCAAGAGAAAACAAAGGAAGCTAACCTAGCTTGAAGAATGCTTAGAATGGATGAGAGTTTGCTTGAAAATCAAAGAGAAAATCAGCTTCATGCACCCCAATGCTTCAGCCGAAAAGAGAGAAAGCTTTGAGAGAGTTTTTCTAAATTTTTTTCTAAGTGTTGGGTTTTGTTTTGTAAAATGAAGGAAATGGAGTAAAAGTCACTTAATACACATTTCATTTCAGCCAACAAATAAATAAAATAAACAATTAATTTTCAAATAAAAAGCCACTAAAAGACAAAACATTAATGGGGCAAAAAGACCATTTTGCCCCTCCACACTAAAATCACATAAAAATCACTAAAGGGGGTATTTTGGGAAATTCTAATTCCCGGCCATTCCCGACATTCCCAATGTCTAAAACCCGTCCCAAACTAAACATGCTAAGTTGCGATTTCTACTGAGCCAAACGCCGAGTTCCAAAATACCGGGCACCGGAAATGCAAAATATGAAAACTACTGAATAACATAAACATGCATTTCTGAATTCCATAAATAACAGCATAATAAATTATTTAAATAGCTATAAATAATTTCATAATTAATCATAATTAACTGATAATTTCCAAATTAACTAAGCGGGCTTTACACCTCCTAAACAGGCCACAACAAGTTCAAGCAATAATATCAATCAATAAATTTAGAAACTAAAAACACCATTAAAGAGCAAAGCTTTGAGCTTTAAATTTAAACTTTGCTCAAACACAACAACAACCACTTAGATCAGCTTAATTAACCGTAAAATACCCATAAAAACATTATTAAACAAAGCTTACAACATCAGTACCCTAATCTTCAAAAATGCATGAAAACCTAAGCTTAAAACCTTAAAAATCTAAAGAGAAAAGAGAGGGAACTTGGTTGCCTTGAATTGAATTAGAAATCCTAACAACACCAGCTAAAACACCATGAATTGAAGCCGAAAAACCCCAGCTTCAACTGGTTGCAAGGGAGGTCGAGAAAGAGAAAGACTTAGAGAGAGGGAAAGTGACGTTTTTTTGTTTAATTTCTATTTTAAGTCAATGATAAATCTTAAATGTTTATCTACTAAATTACTTAAGATAAAACTGAATATTCTAACTTAATAAAATCCACTAAAGGACAAAAGAATTCTAGGAAAAACGACCATTTTACCCCCTTACTCACACCAAAAGTCTCATAGCCATTTAGGGGTATTTTAGTCAAACCTAATACCTTGAATATTCTCAATATTCCCAATGTTTATCTATATTACCCCGGTACTATTAAAATACTAAAATGTGAATCTAATAGTCAAACACCGCGTTCTAATATTGCCGAGCACACAATATGCGAAAACATAAAAAAATATAAAATTTTATATATAGCAAATATAATACACACTGAATTCAAATAAATCTCCATAAAATGATAAATCATAATTATTAATCTAATTTCATAATTAAACTCTAATTAACTGCTAATGTCAAATTAAAACTAAACAGTCTTTACAAAAAAAGTCTATTAGAATAAGCACAAAGCTAAAGAAATCTAAAGATTATAGAGTAATTTGCAGCATAAATATTTGAATTTAATAATTTTTTGTTATAAATAAATACTTATGTTTAATTTTTTATGGTAATAATACTTAAGTTATATTTTTAAGACTCTGTAGGTACCAAACCGTTAAATGTCAAGTCATATCAGGGATTGTCGCGTAGTAATTTACTTCACATTTAACAACTAGGTGCCTACAGAGTTCTAGAAATATAACTTATTAATTATTGCCGCTAAAAATTAAACTTAGATATTTATTTACAACTGAAAAATTAAACTTAAATATTTATGCTGCAAATTACTCAAAATTATAACAAATTAACCTTATAGCAGTAAACCAGAAAGTAAACATGGCCACCAAACTTGAGGAGTTATGGCGGGGCTAGCCACAATTTTTGGTGGGGGCAATTTTTTCTTAAGAAAAGAGTTTTAATGAAAAATATAATTTGTATGGATCGAGATAAAAATAAAAATATGTGAGTAATAAAATAAAAAAAAATACAAATTTAGTAGGATTAAAAAATATATAAATTTTATGAGAATAAAGTAAAAATATATAAAGGTATAAATAAAAAATTATTAATTTTATAAGGGTAAAAATAAAATTTAATAAAATTTAATTTATCAAAAATTAAGGAGGGTCATATAAGATCCCCTCCATGAGCATTGACATCACTAGTCCGATTACAATAATAAATAAAAATGTGATTAAAAATTTCCAATAAAAAATACCATTGACAACAATATAAGCATCATTCTTGTTAGTCATCAATATATCTTTGATGGTCATTTATTCTCTTATTTCTCTAAATTATTCAAAAATAATAAATAAAAACAAAGATTTTGAATTCCTTTGAAATTCTAAGTTTTATAAAGTAAAAGAATTAAAACTAATTATAAATTATTTTTATGTTGTGATTAAAAGGTCTATAACTCAAAGTATTAATTATAAAAATTAGAATCGGTTAGTCATAATATTTGTTGTGACTAAAATTAAATTAGTGACAACTTGTATCTAAATTTTATATTTTAATCACAAATAACTTTTTGTTATAACTTAAAAATTGTCACTAAAAATAATTTTTTTTTATAATAACAGTTTTTTTTATTTATTATATGTACTGCTCAATTATTAAAAAGATATAGCTTATTAGGTGGTATATAGTAGTTATAACATATGCATACAAAAATATCAATTATATATATGCTAAAAGATGTGTTAAATAGACATAATTATGCATTTTAAGGCATGAGATAACAAATAGAATGCAGAAGACTAGAAGAGTATGTTTTTGATAAATATTGTTTAAATTAAATCTCAATCTTATTTATATTGTTTAAATTAAATCTCAATCTTATTTTAATGGCATACATTATTATAGTTTTTTTTTAAGAATTATTATAGTTAACTTACTACAACAAATAATAAATTTTGTGACCTGATTTTGAATGGAAGCTAAAGCCAATTGTATCGGTTCATAATACAACACTAATTTGAGCGACCCGATTACTTGAAGCAGTAGCATCAATGATCGACACAAAAAAACTTTTTAAAATAGTATTTGCACAATTTATATTTGGAAAAAAAAAACATTTAATTATACAATTTGTAGTGAAAAAAAAAGTGAGAAGAAGAAAATATATTGAAACCTAATATTTATTTAGCTAAAGACCTTAAAGTAAGGAAGAAAAATAAGAAAATATATATATCAAAACATATTAATACAAGTACATTTTTGTTGTTCATATTAAAATATGGCTGCATAATGTTTTGAGATTATAGTAGTATCAAAGTAAATTTTAACACATTTTTAGTTGCTTAAATGATCATATATCAGTAATTTGACAAGAAATAATTAGTAAAGAATTATATAAGCATATATATATAAATCATATATAAACAAAGAGAATAACCAAAATAAGAAAAAAGATATATAGAAAATTACCATTGAATAATTTTAGTGCATGGCATCAATGCACC
This sequence comes from Cannabis sativa, assembly GCF_029168945.1. Lineage (NCBI taxonomy): Eukaryota > Viridiplantae > Streptophyta > Magnoliopsida > Rosales > Cannabaceae > Cannabis > Cannabis sativa. Next base: position 3,243,353 of record NC_083607.1, on the reverse strand, counting down.
CATAATAAGAAACAATAAATCAAATGTATTTTTGTAGTGTCATTTTCTCTATACCAATATTATTAACCAATTCTTCATGAAAATATTGAAGAAAAGAAATATATATTTATTTTATATTTTGAAATAAATAATTATTAAAGGCAATGCATAGACATTACTTTTTAATATCCAAAAGCAAAAGTTGTGGTCCAATTTCAATTTTAAGGTTAAAATTTTTTAATAATTGAGTTTTGTTACAACTCATAGGGAATTATGGGAAAATTGAAAGCACTCTTGTTCTTTTATTACAAAACAATCAAATCCCCATTTGAGATCTTCACCAAATATATTTTGGTATAAGAATTTGAGAAATAGATGTAGACTGGTCTTGGGTTATTGGGGTTTAGAAATTGGATGAAATTGACCCCCCCTAAATATTAATTAATGGCCTATATATACATGTATGTATATATATATTTATGTATATAGGTTTAAATAAGATTTACTAATGTGACATATATCCCCATTCCAACCACTGGAATGAATGTGTTTTTGTATATATATACAACTAAATCTGTGTATGAATATATATAAGGTATTTTGGTGTTGTGGGTGAGGTGGTCCAACTAAGTTAACCACATTTTTTTGATAGCAAAGATTCATGATATATAATAGTACCATATATACATATGAACATGTAGTAATTGAATGGTCAGTTTCAATTTATTATATGATGTAATATATCTAGATAAAAATAATGTGTACATGAAGGGTTTTTTTTTGTTAATTAATTATATTAAACAAAAATAATAAAAAATTATTTTTTAAAAAAAATGCATTTTATGATCTTGTTATATTTATAAAAACTAATTATACAACTTAAAATTCATTTCCAAGGATTAAAGATCTTATATGGTGTGCTTGTAATTGGGTAGGGAAGAAGCAAGGCATGGTAGCTATAATCTGTTGGGCTATTTGGAGAACTCGTAATGAATTTGTTTATAGAACAAGAAAATTTCAAATGTAAATGGTGTGATTAGTTCAATTAAGTTGTATCTTAGATAATGAAAAAATGCTCAAGTTAATGAAGGATGATTATATATCACTATCTAGTGGTGTGGCACAAGATGGTACCAAGTTTTGGGTAAAACTTCTAGACATTGCATTGCCTCTCATCAATTTGGAATTGGCATGGAAGCTCATGATCATCGGTGGCGGTATTGTTAAAGCCAGTATGTTGTGGTTAGGATGTAGAACCTGAGTTGGATGAAAGAGCTCAGTTGAATTAAAAATAAAGAATTGTGGTGCTTGAGACGGATTGTTTAGTGGTGGTTAAGATCATTCACAATTTGTTGTTGATTAACTCTCTTTTTGGACTAGTTGTTAATGATTATAGACACTTGTTTAATTGTTTAAGGATAGTCTTTGTATGTTTGTTTATCGTTTTACTAACTAACAAAGTGACTCATAGTTTGTTAGAGCTTCTTATTCTTTTCAGATTGAATTTTTAGTGAAATATCTGTATTTATTTTATTTATGTTTATTTTGTTAAACGATTTATCTTTTTAATAAAGTTTTATTTCCATTAAATATATATATAACTGAAGTATTCAGCCAACAATTTTTTTCAATATATATAATAGTACTAAAACTATTTTTTTCTGTTTTTTTAACAAAAACCTAAACAACTCTTTTTTCTAAGAAAAAACAACAAAACAAAACACTTAATGCAACTTTTTTTTTCTTAAAAGCAAATAATTAAACTTAATACAACTTTTAGTTAAATATAAAACATAAGTATGCCATAACTTCATACATTGCTATATATTAATAATAGGGCAAAACAATATGGTGTGATCAATACATATAAGCATGTTTACTTAAAAGAAAATGTGAATCAATAATATATGGTAATATTCTCAGACAACACCACCAACATTTTTATAAATAGTGGCATGCATTTTTATAAATATTTTTTTTTGGGAATTACCTCATGTACTATTTTTTAAATTTTTTTTCAAATTTACGGTTTGAGTTTCTAAAGTGATTGCAACGCTAGTTGCAATTAATAGGAATTTCTATACGATTTTTTGTTGCAATTTAAGTTGCAGCGCTAGTTGCAATAGAGGTTGCTATGTAAAATTCCGTAAAAATGTAAAAAAAAAAAAAAAACTAGTTTAAAGTGTAAAAATAAAAAAGCCCAATATATTTTTTATAAGTAAATACCAAATAGTTAAAAAAAAGTTCCCATAAATCATAAATATATTTATAACAATTAAGCCCCTACAAAATTAAATAAATTTATTGGAAGTGAATATAATTTTTCTAATACAATTTTTTTTTTAAGAATTAAACTCCCATATATTTTTCATACTCTAACTTATCTATATAAATATACCACAGTTCCTTACAAAAAAAAAAAAATTACCACAGTTAAAAGTGTGCCCTTAATAATGTCTAGATTAAAAAAACAGTACTATAAATTCTAGTACTATATTCATAATAATAATAATAAAAAAAAAGTACATTAAATTTTAGTATCTAGATTACAAGTACAAAATTCTGAAAAAAAAAAATATATTGGTTTCAAAGTAAATTAAGCTGATTTCAAAAAAAAAAAAAAAAGTAAATTGAGCTAAATAATTCGAAAAGTTTAAAAGAAAAAGTGTGCATTTGGTTTTAAAATGAAATTAGTTTTTATTTATTTATTTGAAAGGGAAAATGAAATTAATTAGTTTAACCATATACTTTTTTTCTTAAAACATTTATTAAATTGCCTAGATATGTTTTTTTTTTTCTAATTATTTATACCATTTAAATTATTCTTACAAAAGTTTCAAAAAAAAAAATTATTCTTACAAAAGATCATAGGTATGGTTTAAATTATTAGTGTCATTAATATCATCTTGAACATTATGATTTTGATTTTAATTTCAAACTCACCAAAAAATCTGGTTATATAAATTGTTCTATTATTTAAGTATAAAGTTTGAAAGGAGTTTTTCAATTGCATATTTTATGAATTTTTATACAATGTGTGCAAAAATAATTTTTTTTCAAAAAAAAAATTAAAAATATAGGAAAAATAATTAAGAGTAACCAGTTATGTTATACTTTTTTTTCTCATATTTTTTAAATTTATTACTTTAAAAAAATCCCATAAAAAAAACTACATTTTATAAAATTGTACCTGAGAAATCATAAAAATAAAAATACCAAAATTATGGGTGATTATTTTGTTGAGAAAATTGTAAATTTTATGAATTTTATGGGTTTTTATACATTTTGTGGAAAAATGTAGTTTTTTTTCAAAAAGATTATTTTATGGGAAAACTGAAGAAAAAATTGAAAAAAAATTGAAAAATTAAGTAAGGGTAACTAGATATACTTATGATAATCAGTTACCATAAAGAGGTAACTAAGTACACTTATGGTAACCGAGGGGTAACCAATTACCATAAGGGGTTAACCAGATACCTTATTCTATTTTTTTCTTTACTTTTTAACTTTTTTCCAAAATTTTCCTATAATATAATTTTTTTAAGAAAAAACCATATATTTTTATAAATTTATACTTTAAAAACTATACAAATGAAAATTCCCTATTTTGTTTTGTATTTCTAGCTGAAAACTAATCCAGGCCCAATTTACATTAAATTTATTCTGGGCCTAAGGAACACCAGAAACAAAATGAAATCTACAATAATACAGAAAATTTTAGATATTTGCCCATATAAAAAATAATTACATAAAGCATTATTTTTTACAAAATTTTTACATTTTTACGTTTAAAAAATATTTTTTTTTTTACAATTTTATGTAAATAAAATCTTAAATTAAAAGTATTTAAAATTCTATATAACTGTATTTTTGTAATTTTTTTGTTGTTTTTGTATTATTTTTTTTAAACAATCCCTAGATCTAGCCATATCTTTTCCAAATAGGCAAATTTGGGCCTATAGTATGTTAGTTTACTCATAAAATGATTGAACCAACCAACTATGAATATTATGTGTTATGTCTCCCTTTTATATTGGGATTTTGTATTTAACAAAAAGTTTACATTTTTATGAATTTTGATTGTTTGTATTATTCATGCATTTTTCTAACTTTAAAATGAAAAGCTTTAAAAGATTTTTCACTACAAAAAAACAAGATATAAGTAGGGGTGTTCATTGAATCACATTCAATATTTTTTTATATATCCAGATTTGATCCAATTATATATTAGATGTTAGATTTTACCATCCGATCCGATCCAATTAATTTCAGTGATCCAATCCATCTAACATCCATTAGATGTTAGATTGGATCGGCTCTATCCGTTTGATGTATTTCATATATATTTATTGATTTAATTAGGGTTTATTTAATATTTTAGACTTAGTATTTTTTGGATTAGATCGGATCCATCTAATATCTTAAGTACAGTATGTATTGCCAAGAAAAAAAGAGTAAAATTTAATGTTAATTTTTATATATACATATATATTTTACGTATAAGAATATAAAATTTAATATTTACTTATTCAAACTAAATGAAAATATTAATTAGTTCGATTGGATATTTATGTATTGGATTTTTGTTCACTCCATCCAATATTCAATCCGATCCAATTGGATATTCAAAAATAACATCCAATCAAATCTGATTATAATTAGATATCTAATATTTAGCAGTCGGTTATAATTAGATCAATTAATTGTTATTGGATTGAATAATTTATACTCACCCTATATAGAAGAGACATTTACATATATTTCTTATGGATAAATAATGTTGCAAAAGAAGAAAGGGAAAATTGATGGGAGGAGCATATGTGCTCTTTTAAAAATGATATAGCCAAAAAGATGTATATGATGATGACACATGTGCTCATTTACTATTTACTTTTAGAGAAATGCTAAAGGGCACCACTGGTGCCTAGCACCCTCCTACGTGTCAATATCGCTATTGGTGCAATTAAGTATCGGGTCCCATATAGTTTAATATAATAATTTTTATAGAGTATCGCTAGCCAATTGCAAGTCGACACATTTAAAAGGTGCTAGGCACCACTGGTGCCCAATAGCAATGCTCTTACTTTTAACCGCTTTTATAATTGATCATCTATTAATCTGTCTTTTAACTTTCGTTAAGAAGTGATTAGGATGACACATGTCATCATCTAATTAGGCCACCTCATATGTATTTATGTTAATGTGCTTTCAAAAAAAGCTGGCCTGAACAAGAAAGAAAGTATTGACTTGGAAGGGTGGCTTATATCTACATACTAATATTAATTATATGAAAGCCACCACTATGGGCACACATATTATTTATTTAAGGAATTATTATGTTTCAACTAAAATAATTAAAAATTGCGGCATAAATATTAAGGTGCTGTTTAGTTCAAAAAATTTAAAATATAAGAATAAAAATGAGAATGAAAATAGAAATTGAATGAAATTGAATTTGAAACGCACAAAAAAATTGGTAAAAAAAATTATTAAAAATTTTCTCTTTTTCAGTAGAATAGTCATTCCTTTTATTTTAAAATAAAATAGTCGTTCTAACAAAATGATGGAAAAACTATTTCATTTGAATGATATTAGAATACTTTAAAATGTAACTAAACAAAATAATAGAATAAAATTATTTCATTTCATTTCATTACTTCCAACCAAACGCCATCTAATAATTTTTTTAGCAGCATATGTACCTAATGCTAATAAAATTGTAATGTTTGTCCAATTTTATAAGCATAACGTTTGTACTAGTAAAACTTGACAAAAATTACAATTTCACTAACATTGAGTACTTCAAGTGACAACATCAATATTGTTAATGCATTCTCGGTGGAGTCAGCAAGGGGAATCAACTTCAATTTAGTGCATCTCAGAAGGCGTTTTCACCAGCTTTGCAGGAGATTTAAAAACTGGGAGATTGGGCATGTCTTACGAAAATGCAACTTCATGGTTCATAACATTGCGAAATGGGCAAGAGAGGTTCGAGCCACTAGACTTATTCAGAGCAATGACCTAGATCAGGAGGTGCTGAATGACTATGTCAAGTGGAACAAACATGCAGGTTAAGTTGGACTAATTAGTGGGGTGCCATAGCTAGGATGTTTAGCTATCTTGGCTTTTTTGTTCTCCCCTTTTTTTGTTGTGGCATCGTAGATTAGGATAGGACATGTCTGCAGCCCACGGCTTAGATATTTTATTTCTACTGGAATGTTGGGGTCTGTACCCAAACTTGTATGGGTTGCAAGCTGGGAAAAGACTCTTCCCTTCCTTTATTAAAGAAGCTCTTTCTACTTCTCCTTTTAATCTTGTGTCCAAAGCCCATCCTGCCCCTCTGTTATCGAAAGGAGATAGCCTGCCTGCCTTGTGGAGGTCTCTCGGGTGTCTACGGCAGATCCGATCAGTCTCGTGATGAAGAGAAAGATTTTCCGATCTTCCACTAAGAAAGGGATCGTCACGACAACTAAATTTGCCCGGTAAACAACTCCGGGGCCATCTTATTTTCAGTCTATTGTTTTAGTTTCTTTTATTGGTTGTTATTTTCAGTCTGTTGTTATGTCTTTTAGAGTCTGTTATTTTTCTTTTGTTTTAAACTCTGTATTAGATTGGTTTTCCCTTTTAATGCAATGACTTGGGTGGGTGTTACACACCCTGTTTCCATTAAAAAAAAAAATTAAGCACAACAACATTTCTCAATTTATAATTATTTACACACTATTCTAGAACAAAAGGAGATAAATAGCAACTAGAATATCCTAAATATAACTTATTTTTTAATTTTTTGTATCTAAAAATATATATATTAAAATATTTTTTTAATTTTTTTTTTATTTATTATAGTTATAATATTTTTAAAGAAAATTAAATAATTTACAGTGTCATTTTGAAGTTTCTTTTACACATAGTAAATTATCATTTCAAGAACTCTATTGTTAATACAATAATGAATATCACTAATTAAAAGTTATAATTATCATTTTTATCCACTAAACAAATGTACCAATAATGACTATTATTGACTATAGTGAATATAGAAACATGGTCTATGAAAACATAACCAACTTCAAGTGATCATAAGTAGTGTTGGCGCACTATATTTTCATTATTAAGATCATGTGTGGTTGAGGTTGTGGCATGTGGTTATTATGTAATAATTGAAAAAGAAAATCAAAATGTGAGGCACAAAAATCCAAATGCTTTTATCTTCTAATATGTTTTGTGTGTACATGTGAAACATGCTACCTATATATATAGTGTAGTAATAATTGAGAGTGAAAAAATCTTTAGAGTATGCTGGTGTGGTAGAGATATTATGTGATAAAATATTGATATGTTATATTATTAGAGTGAAAATAATACTTATATTGTAGCATTGATGCTATTTATTTTTTTTAAATAAAAAATTGAAGTGAAAAAGTTATTGTATCTAAAAATTAGGATATATATTAAATAATAATATGTAAGATCATAATTATAGTATTTTTAAAAAATATTATACGTTGGAGTGTTTTTAAAAGTAAGAGTGTCAAATATGATGTGGAAGAGAGATAAAATAAAATATTATATTTTTAAATGATGTATAAATTTTTAACATCCTTTAAAAATACTACTATTAGAGATGCTATTAGTAAAAAAAAAAGACAATATAAATAAACAAGAATATGTGCTATATATATGGTCTTTTCTTTTTGACATGCATGTTTATAAATATCAACATTCATACATACATATATAATTCATATGTATATGTGTTTTTCTTTTTTGATAGAAATAATAAAATATTTTTTGAAATAATTACATAAAATATATTATATTTGTACGTGTAAAGATTTTTTTTTATATATATTTTACAATTTTTTTATAGAAACAATATGAAAATAATAAGAAAATTACATATAAGTAACAAAAAAATATCATCCAAACAACATTAAAACAATAACATAAAATAACAAAAAATTAATAATAAATTAACATGAGTGCAGCATAAAAAGACTTTAGTTTTTGTAAATAAAATCATAAAAATTGCAAAAATATTTAAAATTTCGTACAACTGTATTTTTGTAATTCTTTTTGTTAATTTTTGTGTATTTGTGAAATAATTCCATATTTCTTACCTTCCTTTCTATTGTGTGATTCATGGGTCAACAGATAAATACTTAAATTTATGAGTAATTTGTAGTATAAATATTTTATTTTTATTTTCAGTTGTAGATAAATACTTAAGTTTAATAATACCTAAGTTATATTTTTAAAACTTTTGTAAATACATGATCGTTAAGTGAAATCAATGACCATGTAGCAGTTCCTAGTTTAAGTCATTAAATTTTTATTTTTTATATAAAAATTAATTTAAATATACTAATAAAAAATGACATGTAGATAATGACTTTTTTTTTTTTTTTGATAGGGAAAAGGGTGACAAAGCCACCCCAAACAAAATACCATTCAACTAAAGTCAAAATACAAGCACAAACCGCAAACCAAAAGCAAAAAATCAAGAATTACAGTCCCATTCAGTATAATCATCAAGCACACTCGGTGCAATCCTCCCAAGGGGCACTAAACCAAAAGTGTTATTACAAAAGGCCTAATTTGCTACGCTATGCGCCATGAAATTACACCGTCTAGAGACATGAATCAATCCCCGCTCCTTGAACCGCCTGCACAGATTAAAGAATCTGTTCCTAGCCGCAGAGAGGGTAAAATCAATTGTTACCTCTATGCTGGTGTTGAAGGCATTGGAAACCCAAGCATTATCACATTGGAAAATCACCAAATCAAGGCCACTCTCACCCGCCAGCTCTGCCGCAAGGCAAACTGCCTGAGCTTTGCAACTCAAGGGATCAGTACACAAGGTCTTAGCCTTTTTAATGGCTAGGATCTCACCCCATTCGTTTCTCAAGACAGCAGCCAACACCGCTCCATCGACACAAAGCTTCATATCTAAATTACAACACACCCATTTTGGGGGAGGGGGTCTCTAAACAAGAACAGGTTCTAATTCGTTTCTCGATACCAGAGTATGATCATTGATGCTTCTTTTAATTAGACAAAGGAGATTCGACATAGGAGTAATCGTACCTTCATGCACTTTACGGTTTCGCTCTTTCCAGACCGCCTCAACTATACAAAGGGTTGTGACCATGAACTCATCAAAAGAGACATCAGGTGGACAATTCGAATCAACTTGGAACCAGTCCATCCACGCTCTCCAACATCCCACTTTCACTGAATCCGTGGTAATTCCCCATGGTGTACTAAACCAAATTGCCTTAGAAAAGCAGCACTCCCAGAATAGGTGCAATGAGGTTTCCGAGGCACACCCACAAAGAGCACACAGGTTCGAATCCAACCTCATGATGTTAGACAGCTTGCTTTTGGTGAGGAAGGCATCATGAAGCAATTGCCACCAAAGAACCTTCAAACGCGAATGGAGTCTAGATTTCCAAACCAATTTCCAAACCGAATCAGTTGCGTCAACCCCAAGGGATCTTTTAATAGACTTACAAGCTGATCTGATAGAGAAATCTCCGTTCTTTTCCCCAAGCCATAGCCAAGAGTCCCCGGTTGGGTGATCCGGGAGGTCAATGTTGAGAATGTCCTTTGCATCTTCCTCCGAGAACCAGACCCTAATCTTGACAACATTTCGCCTATTACCTTCGGTTATGAACTGTTTCACCCAGGCCACCCCCTCCGAAACATCATGTCGTGGCAAAGGAGACCGATTACCAGTGGGAACCCACGGATCAAACCAAGTAGATGTACTTGCGCCATCACCAATTTTCCGGCAAATACCCCTTTCCAAGACCAATTTTGCGTCAATAATGGCCTTCCACATAGCTGAATCCCCAGTTCTTTTCTCTACATCGAGAAACTTCCTTCCCCCAAGATACTTTGCATTTACCACAGAGTACCAAAGACTTTGATTACCAATCAAGGCATTCCAAGCCCACTTAAGCATAAAAGCTTTATTGACTGGCTAATTCTCTGAACCCCAAACCTCCTTGGAGTTTTGGTTTGCATAATTGATGCCAAGCGATAGTGTGGATAGTTTTTTTATCCTCAGTATCTCCCCACCAAAAGTGCCTCAAGCATTTGTCAACCTTCTGAGCTATTGATAGAGGGATGGGATCCGTAGCTGCCACATATAGTATCTTAAAAAAGTAAATATTTTTCAATAATTATATTTTTCTTAATAAAAAATAGTAAAAATATAATGTCCTCGCTTCAAGTCTTCACTGGGCCCTTACATCTACGGAATGAATGGCTCTTATACACGAGTACGTTACTCTGGCTACTTCATGGAATGACGACTGATCCTACAAACCAACACGAGTGTTTCCATCGTGTTTATCCTCACTCGCACGCTTCTTGAGAAAACTTCCTAGGAGGTCACCCATCCTGAAATTACTCCAGGTCAAGCACGCTTAACCATAGAGTTCTTTCGTGATGGACTACCGTAAAAAAGAAGATGCACCTTGTTGATATAGGTAGTACTAATCAATCCATTTAAGTCATCTTCAACTGTGTAGTCCTATACCTACACAATCTCAAAATTATCACACATGACATTCCCCAGGCGGTGTGAGATTGCACTCTTACCCGGTATTTTCCTTTACGGATCACGGGACTACTGACTATCACAATTACCCCCCTTACGGGGTCCAACGTCCTTGTCGACCACACTTTCGGCTGAGTCAAGGCTCTGATGCCATTATATAATAATATTTTCTATTACTATTCCAAAAATAATAATAATAACAAATATTATTATTCTATATTGTATTATGAAATTAACACATAATATTATTACTATTATATTCATAACAATAACAATATTTTTTGTAAATATTAGGCATTATACACATGCTAAAAAAATTTAATTATCATAAAAAAAAATAATCTCATACATATTTAAACTTCTAAATATGTAAAATGACAAAAATATTATTCCGAGTTAAATAATTTGTTAGCCTCTACTGCCCACCCTTGAGCCAGTCTTGAATATGTCATGTTTATTTGGTATTTAATAGCTCTTTATAGTAACAGAATAGTAAAAATCAAAACAAAACTGAAGCTTAGAGGATTTTGCACCCAAAAAATTAATTTGTGCCATACTATAACGAAATATATAATTTAAATAGTATTGTCCTTAATATCCAATTTTAAAATTAGCACACATGCATTCAATTGTTTAAACTTTATTCGATGAAATACATGCTATATTTATAATAGGAAATTTTGAATTTATATACAAGCAATTGGTGTATATTAAATTTTTGAACAGAAGCTTTCTAAAATTAAAAAAATAGGCACACTTTATATTCATATCCATAATAGTCTTCTCTCTTCTCTTCTCTTCTAACTTCACCATCCATACTTCCCATTCACATCTATACTGATGGTGGTTCGATGGTGGCTCGATACTACCCATTTTTTTAATTTTTTTTTATATTTTTGTACATAAAAAAATAGTATTAGGCTATCATCGGACCACTATTAGACCATATTCTACATTTATAAATGTTAAGCTCTATTCATTAAGCTCGTCAGGAAGGCATCGAACTACCATCAGACCATATCATCAAACCTTCGTCTTCAACCTTTACTCATTTTAACAACAGGAAGGCATCAGATCACCATCGGGCCTGGCAAAAAAATTAGTTTTTTGTCTAAAACTCAGATCTGACTATTTTCGACACTAAATGTAACATCTACACACAGATAACAAATATTGTCAATGGTGAAACTGTGATTGATGGAGAAAGTTGTTGGGTCTGTAGGTCGTTGGGACTGCGGTAGTCATTGGGTCCGTGGATCGTTGGGTCTGTGGTCGTGGAGAGAAGGGATCAAGGTTGTGGGTGGTGGGTTGTGAGTCGAGTCCCTGGGGTGAGTTTAGAGAGCGAGAGAGATAAGGGAGGAAGAGAGAGGGTTAGGTGTTTGAAATGGGAAGGTAAGAATTGGGTTTTATAAAATATTAGCTTATTCTACCCATATAGAATAACTTAGGTTTAGAAAAATAATTTTAATCCGATAAATACAGTCAAATTTCCCATTATATAATATTATCTAAGGTTGTACATAAACTTTTGTAAACCGTCCAATCCGAATAATCTGCCCAATAGAAAAGACGGGTTGAAAATAATATCAATCTACTCAATCAACCCGAACTAACTTGACAAACCCGATCAAAAGATTTTTTTTATATATATATTTATATGTTTTTATTATTTATTTTTATATATCATATAATTTATATCATTATTTAAAAAATATAAAGTTCAAAGTAATATGTTTTTTTTTATGGTGGTTGATTTGAATTTTAAATTTAATCTATATATATATTTATTTTATTATTACAATTAACTAAAATATAATAATTGAATGTGAAAATAAAAAAAAATATTAGTGATCGGTTTGAACAAGTTAACTCGATCAACCCGAAGCAGGTTACTATTTTTTTTTCCTTAATTAGAGGGTTGCATTTAAATTTTTATAATCTAATTTAAAGTGACCAAACGTACAGTTATAATTGGTTTCCATAAAACATACATTATTGATGTGCATGTGATGTGTAAGAGAGGGTGCAGCAATTAATAGATAATGTGTACGTACGATGTAACATTTCATGATCATGGCTATGATCACTACTACTATTCTATCCATAGAATTGTCAAATCAAGACACAATATAATATTCATTTATAATTAGCAGCCACCCACAACTTGATCAAGTGTCAAGTGTGTGTGTGTGTGTTCATACATAGGATTAGGATTTAGGTGTCTACCTCTTCACCACTTTATTCCTTGCTTTTCTATTATATAAATATGTTGGAACTTTGTATGAAATATGTAAAAATAGAAAAGTGAAGTGTGTGAGTAGGAGTCCCACATGGGATAGAAACACTACATTTTAAGTGTATATCTAGTGCAAGTTTGAGATATGGGTTTGGGCCCCAAGGGGTACCCAGTTTTGCGCGCATGGGTGAGGACTCACACACTGGACCACCACACACGCGCGCGCCGCCGCCGTCCGTCCGACCGACCGAGCCGGGTTGGCGGGTGAGGTAATGATCCGCCTTTTCCTCCCACGATAATATTACCGTTTTTTTCCTTCGATCGACTTCTATATAAGTCGTATCAGAACAACGTAAGAACACATCTTTTCTACATTAAAAAAAAATTTCTTTTCTTTCTTTACGATTTTTCTGAGAGCAACAGTAGGGTGTTACAGAGCGATACAGTTCGGTGCAGAACGTATCGTACTTATACAGAGGCTGTTTTATCCTGGGGACGCCGTGGTTGCTAGACTGCCGTGCACACTTCGGGCAGAGCCGCGAAACGTCTTAAAGAGAGCGACATTGTCCGCGACTCAGCCAGATTATTCTATCGGTAATTCGTTCCAATTTTACTGTATTTAATTTCGGAATAACAATTTTAAGACGTTCGATTCCCGCTATGGTCGCTACCGATGAATTTTCTCGGTTCTCGCTTCTAACGATATTAACAAGCCTTTCCGTTTTGAGGGATTACATTTTAAGCCGATGGAAACGAAGATGTTGTTCTACCTGACGATGAAGAAAGTTGCTTTCGTTCACCGCTCCGAAGCCGCCGTCTGCGAAGCTTCTACCGACAAGGACAAAGAGGCTGAACGCGAGAAGCAACAAAAGGATTTGGACTCTTGGGTCGAAAATGACTTCCTCTGTAAGAATTTTATTCTTAACGGTTTATCTGACGATCTGTATGACTATTATAATTCAGATAAATCAGCAAACGAAATATGGGATGCTCTGCAAAAGAAATACGATACTGAAGAAGCTGGAACTAAAAAGTATGCTGTCAGTCGCTACCTCAAGTATCAAATGGTGGACGACAAACCTGTGGAAGCCCAATCTCACGAGCTTCAGAAAATTGCACATGAGATCATCTCAGAAGGTATGACTTTAGATGAACAGTTTCAAGTTGCTGTATTAATTGATAAGTTACCCCCTTCCTGGAAGGATTTCAAAAGTACTCTCAGGCATAAGACTAAGGAATTTTCCTTAGAAAGTTTGATCACCCGCCTTCGTATAGAGGAGGAAGCAAGAAAACAAGACCATAAAGATGAAGTGCTTGTTGTTTCAAACAACAACACTAAGAAATCCACACCAGCGGTTCTGAAGCCTAATGGCAAAAATTTTAAGAATCAGAACCGCAACTCGAATTCTAATTCTAACCGCAACAACCCTCCTCGTAACAATAATCAGAGTTGGAACCATAATAGGAACCAACATGGAAGGCAGCCACCTCCACATAAACAGAATGACCCCGCACAGTTTTTGTGTTACAACTGTAACAAGCCGGGTCATATGGCACGAAAGTGTCGGAACAAGCCTAGCTTCGCTCCGCAGTGCTAACTTGACCGAAGAAGCTTTTATAGCTATGATCTCTCGAGATCAATATGATTGGTGGATCGAAGGATGGTGGGTAGACACCGGCGCCTCTCGCCATGTTTGCTATGATCGTGCTATGTTTAAGACATACACTCGCCGTCGATGACAAGAAAGTGTTGTTGGGAGATTCCCACACCACTATTGTTGTCGGAACCGGAAACGTGGAGCTAAAGTTTACCTCGGGAAGAACCTTATTGCCGAAAGATGTAATGCACACTCCCGAGATGAGAAAGAATGCGGTTTCTGGTTTTTTGCTTAATAAGGCTGGGTTTACTCAAACAATTGGGGCTGATTTGTACACCATCACTAAGAATGGTACTTTTGTGGGGAAGGGTTATGCTACTGATGGAATGTTTAAATTAAATGTTGAATTTAATAAAGTATCTTCTTCTGCTTACATGCTGTGTGATTTTAATGTTTGGCATTCTAGACTTTGTCATGTTAATAAACGTATCATTAAGAATATGAGTAATATTGGCTTAATCCCGAAAATGTCAGAAAAGGATTTTGAAAAATGTATCTTTTGTAGTCAAGCAAAAATAACTAAGACACCACATAAATCAGTTACTAAAGAAACCGAACCTTTAGATTTGATACATTCTGATATATGTGAACTTGATGGAACGCTAACCAGAAATGGTAAACGTTATTTTATTACTTTCATAGATGACTGTTCTGACTTTACTTATGTGTACTTGATGAAAAATAAAAATGATGCACTTGACATGTTTAAATTATTCGTAGCTGAAATTGAGAATCAATATAATAAGAAAATAAAAATGCTTCGTAGTGATAGAGGAACTGAATATGAATCAAACTCGTTTATTGAATTTTATAATTCACATGGTATGATACACGAAAGGACTGCACCATATTCACCTGAAATGAACGGTAAAGCTGAAAGAAAAAATAGAACATTTACTGAATTAGTTGTGGCTATTTTGTTGAATTAAGTGCTGCATCTCACTGGTGGGGTGAAATTTTATTAACTGTTTGTTATGTTCTGAATAGAGTTCCTAAAACTAAGAGTAAATTTTCACCTTATGAGATCTTGAAAAATAGGCAACCAATTGTGTCTTATTTTAGAACCTGGGGTTGTTTAGCTTATGTTAGGATTCCTGATCCTAAGAGAATAAAACTAGCTAGTAGAGCCTATGAATGTGTATTTATTGGATATGCGGTGAATAGCAAAGCATATAGATTCTATGATCTGAATGCACATGTTATAGTGGAATCTAATGATGCTGAATTTTATGAACATAGATTTCCTTTTAAATTAAGAAATAGTGGGGGTACATCTACTAGCAATGTTCCTACCATTAAGGGTAATGAGCACACTGAGAGTAATGAAATAGAACCTAGAAGAAGCAAGAGAGCTAGAGTAGAAAAAACTTTTGGTTCAGATTTTTGTGCTTACACCTTAGAGGAGGATCCTGCCAACCTCCAAGAAGCTTTGTCTTCCATAGATGCTGACCTGTGGCAAGAGGCCGTTGATGATGAAATGGACTCACTTATTAAGAATAAAACCTGGCATTATACAAACTTACCACCTGGGTGCAAAACTATAGGTTGTAAGTGGATTCTGAAAAAGAAATTGAAACCTGATGGAACTGTTGACAAATACAAAGCTCGCTTAGTAGCCAAGGGTTTTAGACAAAGAGAGAATGTAGATTTCTTTGACACCTTTTCACCTGTCACTAGAATAACATCCATTAGAGTTTTAATCTCTCTGGCTGCTATACACAATTTAGTTGTGCACCAAATGGATGTTAGAACAGCGTTCCTTAATGGTGAATTAGAAGAAGAAATTTACATGGATCAACCTGAAGGGTTCGTGATCCCAGGCCAGGAACATAAGGTTTGCAAGTTAGATAAATCCCTGTATGGTCTTAAGCAGGCACCTAAGCAATGGCATGAGAAGTTTGACAATTTAGTTATCTCAGATGGTTTCAAAGTGAATGAAAGTGACAAATGTATTTACTATAAATCTCATAATGACATTTGCACAATTATTTGCCTATATGTGGATGATTTGCTTATATTTGGTTCAAATATCCATGCTGTTAATGCTGTGAAATCATTATTGTGTGCTAACTTTGATATGAAGGACCTCGGAGAAGCTGATGTAATCCTTGGTATTAAGATTACTAGGTCTGAAAAGGGAATTTCTTTGGATCAATCTCATTACATTGAGAAGATTCTTAAGAAATATAATTACTTTGACTGTAAACCTGCTTGCACACCATATGATCCAAGTGTAAAGCTATTCAATAACACTGGTGACGGTGTGAGACAATCTGATTTTGCGAGCATCATTGGCAGTCTTCGATATGCCACTGATTGTACGAGACCCGACATTGCCTATGTCGTGGGATTATTATGCAGGTTTACCAGTAGGCCTAGTATAGAGCATTGGCATGCTATTGAGAGGGTAATGAGATACCTTAAGAGAACCATGAACCTTGGATTACACTATCAAAGGTTTCCAATGTCCTTGAAGGATACGGTGATGCAGATCGGAACACTTTGTCGATGACTCCAAAGCTACAAGTGGCTATATTTTTAGCATAGGCGGTGGCGCCGTTTCTTGGAAGTCAAAGAAACAGACTATTTTAGCACGATCCACCATGGAGTACGAAATGATAGCACTAGCCTCTCGCTAGTGAAGAAGCGAGTTGGCTTAGAAGCCTGCTAGCTGAGATCCCTTTATGGGAAAAACCGATACCAGCTGTGTTGATCCATTGCGATAGTACCGCGGCTATTGCAAAAGTCCAGAACCGTTATTATAACGGTAAGAAACGACAAATCCGTCGTAAGCACAAGATCGTTAGAGAGTTCCTCTCAACAGGGAGGCGTTAGAGTGGATCATGTACGCACTGATGACAATTTAGCAGATCCTTTGACGAAAGGACTAGCTAGAGAGAAAGTCTATAAAACTTCGAAAGGAATGGGACTATTGCCCTTAGAAAAATGAGTCACTCATAATGGTAACCCAACCTAATGACTGGAGATCCCAAGAATTAGGTTCAACGGGTAATAACAAATTATGAGTTGATATGTGTTGATCATGCTATAGTTATACGAGAAGCATGAAGTCCTGAAGCGATAAGAGGATGAGTTAATAGAAACTCTTAATGAGATCTATACTCTATGTGGAGTGGAGTACCGAGCTACAGGAGTACTCTTGATAGACTCACCTATGTGAATGTGGGAGTGGGGCCGCTTCCTATGAAATTTGGGGCAAAATTTCTAGAGCGTTCACTATACTGGGATAGACGTGCATGGCCATTAACGCACGGGCTTATTTGAATACACCCTTGAAAGATTGGTGCGTGGTACGACGTTAGAGATAGAGTTCAAGACTTCGAGTCACTCTAGTAAAATCTAAATCGTATTCACTATGCAAGATTCAAATCGAAAGATATCTTTGCTGAAGCACTGTCTTATAGTTGTTGAGGTTGCTCGAGAAAATATTTTTAAAAATTTCAAGTGGGGGATTGTTGGAACTTTGTATGAAATATGTAAAAATAGAAAAGTGAAGTGTGTGAGTAGGAGTCCCACATGGGATAGAAACACTACATTTTAAGTGTATATCTAGTGCAAGTTTGAGATATGGGTTTGGGCCCCAAGGGGTACCCAGTTTTGCGCGCATGGGTGAGGACTCACACACTGGACCACCACACACGCGCGCGCGCGCCGCCGCCGCCGTCCGTCCGACCGACCGACCGATCCGAGCCGGGCCGGGTTGGCGGGTGAGGTGTCACTTTATTTTTTGAAGAAAAATTATTTAATTAAATAAAGATTTATTTTTTATTTATTTATTTATTAATTAATTTTTAACACGTGATCAGAAGAGGTAAAACGCGATCAGTCAATGATCCGCCTTTTCCTCCCACGATCCAACTCCTCCCACGATAATATTACCGTTTTCTTACCGTTTTTTTCCTTCGATCGACTTCTATATAAGTCGTATCAGAACAACGTAAGAACACATCTTTTCTACATTAAAAAAAAATTTCTTTTCTTTCTTTACGATTTTTCTGAGAGCAACAGTAGGGTGTTACAGAGCGATACAGTTCGGTGCAGAACGTATCGTACTTATACAGAGGCTGTTTTATCCTGGGGACGCCGTGGTTGCTAGACTGCCGTGCACACTTCGGGCAGAGCCGCGAAACGTCTTAAAGAGAGCGACATTGTCCGCGACTCAGCCAGATTATTCTATCGGTAATTCGTTCCAATTTTACTGTATTTAATTTCGGAATAACAAAATATATAATATATATACACACTTAAAAAGATTCCTCATCATATTCATTCCTATCTAGTTTCTCCAATTCAGATTACTTTTTTAGTTTAATTATTTTTTAAAATTTTTACTACTTAAATTTTAAAATGTATATACTTTCTAAATTTTTGTTGCCCTTAAATTTTTTTCATAAGTTATTCAAATTGTTAAATTTAAAAATTTTTGTTTAATTTCTTTTAATTTTATTAGTTCAGTAATTATTTATATACTAAATTATATCTATCAAATTATATCCTTCAAACTTTAATAAATACTAGTTAATTCCTATAAATTTTTAAATTCAACGATTTCAATAATCCAAACAAAATTTTCAATAATCTTAAAAGTAAAAAACATAATTTCATTATCCACGTATAAATCTACTGAAATATATATTATCCTCTAAATGAATTATAATTTGTTCCCATATATTAATACATGTGCATAGGGGTATTCATCAAACCGCTCAAACTGCCTGCACCGCACCATACCGCAAAAAAAAAATGCGATTTGAAATTTTTTACGGTGCGGTCGCGGTTTGAATTTTTCCTAAATCGCGCGGTGCGATGCGGTTTGCGGTTTTGAATTATTAATATGCGATTCAAACCGCACCACACCGCATATTATAAAAATACCAATTTTTATATTTATTTAGGTCTAATATATGAAGGCTCAACCTAAGTCTACTAATTATTGCATTGTTGAAACTTGAAATTTTTTTTTTTTCATATTCATTTTCAAGTCTTATAGTATTTTTGCAAGTGTTGCTCAAACTTTGTTATATTTGTGATAGTTTAATTATTTAATGATAGTCCAAACTGTAAAATCACATAAACCGCACTGCACCGTACCATTTTTTGCAGTGTGGGTGCGGTTTGAGAAATTGAAAAAACTACATGTGCGAGTTAATTTAAAAAAATAGTCAAAAACTACACTACCTGCACTGCGAACACCCCTAGATGTGCATGTGTTAAGTTATCATGATCATTACTACTATGATACTATGATTCATTCATTTAGTAGCCACCCACCCATAACTTGAAATGTACATGTGTGTGTGTTAATATATAGAATATGATTAGGTGTGTACCACTTGACCACTACCATATAAATATATTTGACTCCTTCTCAACTAATAACAAAATATTTATAAGAAGATTCTAAGCTGCACCCTATAAGCTATTCTTTATTTATTGTGGCACATATATACAATGATTTTTTAGTTTAACCTTTCTTTAGTCATAGTATATAAAGATATTTAGAATAAATAGTCTATTTTACAATAGTATTTGAATAAAAAAAAAAAAAAAGTACGCGTATAAAAGTAAATTAACTCTTTTTTTAGTTTATTAATTTTTTCTAAAAATGCTAAAAAGCATTGTACTATCTACCATCAGCTAAATCTAAAGATATAATATTCTTATTAATCTAATTAAATATTAGATCTACTATAATAATTCATACTTAGTGTTAAATTAAACATTAAAAAGTACACTCTTTTAACATTTTTTTATATTTTTAACTACAATACTAAAAAGTATATTCTTTATTATTATATTATTTTATTAATATAATATAAGTTTTGATAATAAATAAATTATTTAATTATTTATTTTATATAAAGTGGTTATTAAAATAAAAATTAAAAAATAAAAATAAGAATAAGAATATTTATCACAGTCTACAGTATCCCACTAGTAATGTTGTGTCAAAATTTTATTATTTTTGACATTTTATAATCTCATTGGAGAAGCCCTCGTATACTTTAATTAAAGAAATAATTATATAAATTATTATTAATTGTTTTTGTAAAAAATTTACATTCTTACATTCATGTTTTCTCTATATTTTTATAATGTTCTATAAATAATAAAAAAACTACATAAAAATAACACTCTAATAACAACTAAAAATAACATATAAATAACAAAACATCAATAGCAAATTAACAAGAGTACAACATATGAAAAAATTATATTTTTTATAAATAAAATCATAAAAATCGTAAAAATATATAAATATCTGTACAATTATTATTTTATTACTTTTAATTTAATAACTATTATAAAATATTATTAACTTTAAATAGTGCTAGATCCTATCAGTGTCTTATATCATTCTCAATCTCTGAATTATTTAAAAAAAAATCCTTGGTGCATTTATTTTCTTTTCAAGTTCCACCATAAAAAATTTCAAAAATAAATAATAATATAATAATATTGGGGTAGAGCACTACTATATAATATAAGATGACTCATCTCAATTAATACACAAACTCATTTTCTTCTTGTGTAGTGTTTGGTTTGATAATTAATAATAATGGGAACGAAGCTTCCAGCTCCGGCACCGAGCTTTACTCCGGTGGCTCATCCGGTGAGAGTGGTGGGGTCAGAATTCATGGCGCCGTATCCGGTGGAGTTGGTGATGACGGAGAAGAGCTTGACTCTGAGAGAAGGTACTTTTACGGTAACAGACACTCAAGAGAATCTCATCTTTAAAGTCAAAGGCTCCATTTTCAGCCTCCATGATCGTCGGACTCTCCTTGATGCCACTGAAAAGCCCATACTCTCCCTAGCCCAAAAGGTATATTCATATCAACCCAACCCATTTAATTATATGTAAGGGGAAATTTATACGGTATACTAACTTTTGCTATTTTTTTATAAAAATACTGTCAGACGGTATTTTTTACTTTTTTATTGTGTTTTTTTATAAGTTTTATGCTGCAGTATACTGTGTCAAGTTTTCACTGGTGTTTTACTAGTGTTCTACTGTTGTTTTGAGTTGTTCTGCTTTGTGTTTTATTGGTGTTTTATAAATATACAGTATTTTTAAAAAAAAATTCGTGTGACAGTATTTTTGTAAAAGTTAACCTAAATTTCAGTATTTTTGTAAATTTCTTTATCTAATTAGGTTTTTCAGCCGATTGAACTTTAACATATACTAAATTATGTTCTTGAACTTTTAAGATCCCATCAATTATTGAGATGGTTGAATTTAAAGATTTTTATCTAATTTTAGTAAAAAAAGATTTAACATAGATGAAAATTCACGGGACATGATTTAGTACATGTCAAAATTCGAAGGTCATGATTTGGTAGATATCAAAGTTTGAGGAGCATAATTTAGTACATAAATAATCACTGAAATAGTAAAATTGAATAAAATTAGACAAAATGCCTTGAATCTATCTATTTCAATAGTTCAGGGAGAATTTTAACGCCTAGAAATGTTCAAAAAAAAATAATTTGATACATGTCAAAATTCGAAAGTAAAAATACTAATTAGCCTTTAATTATATGAGACTTAATAATTATACACTACCGGTAACTTTAGCATTTCTCATTATCTAGCTCTTAAGAATAATTTATTATTAATCATGTGTAAGTTTAACAATAATTATTTATAATTAGATAATGACAATGCACAAGAGATGGCATGTATACAAAGGAGAAAGCTCAGATGCAAAAGACTTACTTTTCACAGCCAAAAAGTCTTCAATCATTCAATTCAATACAGATTTAGAAGTGTTCTTAGGTGGAAATACAAAGCAAGAAATTCCTGATTTTAAGGTCAAAGGGAGTTGGTTTCAAAGATCATGCAAGATAACTCTTGGAGATGAATCTGCTGTTATTGCACAAGTAAGATCCTTAATTAATGATCAATATAGATTTTTGCATATATATATTAATGAAAAAAAATCATCTATATATTAAAATCATTTTGCAAAACTGTTATTGATTTTAATTTTTCTGAAAATGGTTTGCAAAAACATCTATAGAATATTAATGAAAATTATAAAATAATTGTAATTAATTAATTAATTAATTAATAATTATGAATGCAGATGCATGAAAAAGATAGTGCAGCAAGTTTATTTCTTGGAAAAGAAGCATTTAGAGTGACTGTGTTCCCTAATGTGGATTATGCCTTTGTTGTTGCATTGATTGTGATTCTCCGTGAGATTAATGCCGATCGAACTGGAACTGACTGATCACTCATCACTCTCTTCTATTTATTATATATAATTAAGATTAGTATGAATGATGATGATGATAATAATAATGATGTTTATTTGTATAATATTTCTAGTTAATCTCCATGTAATAGTATCAATAACATTGAAGCTCCTTCCTATCCTATGTATGGGGTTTCATAATAATAATAATTAAGAAGTTGATTCTACTAGTTATATATATATATATATATAAATATATCCCTATATATAGTTAGTTTTGGTTAAATTAATTAAATTTGAGTAAAAAATTAATGTGTGAAATAAGAAGAGTTTCTTTTGAAGGTTAAATTAATATGATCACCTAATCAATAGTATAAACATGTGGATTTGGGTCTCATTAGACCAAGTATCTGAAAGAAGAATTGTTTGGAGAGGCCAAAGCAAGAACTCAAAAACTTGTCCATTATTAAAAATATATAACAGAATGAGAAAAATCTTGCACTAAAACTTGATAGTATATTGACAAGAATTTTGGCTTCAGCTTCAACACCAAATCCTTTTCCTTTCCCAAAACAATAATAATATAACGGAAATTTAATTTTTTATGCTTACATTTAGTTAAAAAAAAAATTTTAAACAAATAATAACTAATATTTGTAGGATATGACAACTTTTATGATATTTCTAAAATACCCTCAATTTACATCACCCCTATTTACACAATCAGACTCCCATCGGACCCCACATCGGACACAATCGGACCCATCGGACCACCATTGGACCATATCTGCTACCAATTTTTTTAATGTTTTTATACATAAAAAAAAATAGCATCAGGTGACCATCAGACCTCATCGGACCAGATATGCTACTATTTTTTTTTTTATGTTTTTGTACATACAAAAGTAGCATCAGGTGACCATCAGACCACCATCGGACCACCATCGAACCCCATCGGACTTCCAATTTTTTTATTTTTCTTTATGTTTTTGCACTAAAAAAAGTATGGGAAATTTGATAGGGGTATTTTTAGATTTTAGATAAAGTGGTCATATATTTTTAATGCTGATATGTATTAGTTTAGGGATAAAATATTAGATATATGTAAGTATAAAAAATCAAATTTCCCTAATATAATAATTAAAACTAAGAAATCCTTCTATTAAAAAGAAAATGGAAAATCTGTTTTTTTTTTTTTTTTTTTGGTCCTATTTTTTGATGATTCAAACTTGCATTACATAAACTATATAATAAATATAGGTTAAATCACTCAATCCTTTACTAAATATTTGAAGTGTTCTATTTACAAGGATAAGTCTACAGTACACTCTTATAAAATAGTATTTCAACATCAAGAAGAACTTTATAATCTAATTTTTCTTTTTTTTTTATGATCGTATACATTATAAATATTTAAAATTATTTATAATTTTTTTAAAAAAAAGAGCTTTTTTATTTTCACACTTCAAAACAGTTTTTTTTTACATTTTTACGAAATTATGTATAAAAACCCCTATTACAACTAGCGATGCAACCTAAATTGCAACAAAAAATCATACAGAAACCCTTATTGCAACTACCGCTGCAACCACTTTAGAAACTCAAACCGTAAATTTGAAAAAAAAAAGTTAAAAAAAAAAATAGTATATAGAGTAATTTATGAATAGTTTAAAATGTCAAAAATAAAATTTAAATATTTTTTGCACGCTCAATTGTTTTTATATGCGTGGTATGTAATTATTTGAAATTTATTTTCAAATATTATTTAAAAACTTAAATATAATTTTAAATAAATACAACATACGTAATCATAAAAGAGAAAAAATTGAACTAAATTTTTTTTCTAAATGCCAAAACAAATAAGAAGAATTTACCAAAATATTTCTTTGAGAGATGTGCTGGAGAAATTTCCTATACAAAGGTAGCAAATTTGGGTACATTTAACTTATTTAACTTTTCATAGACTGTGGAACACCTTCTAAGGTATAATATAATATTGTTATTAATATAATTAAATATTAATTTTTAATATAATAATTATTTTTGAATATACTAACTAATCACACTAACAACAATACTTACATTACATTGTACTTTTTTTTATTATTCCAAAGAATGTGCAAGTTCATTTAAAAGTAATCATTCATCATTTTTTTTATTATTATTATTTTGTTTATACAGTATAATAGTATATATAGTTGGTATTTTGTATGAAAATGGTTACAAACAAACAACAGTGAAGGACAACATATAATACAAATAGCATTTGTACAAGGCCGTATTGAAAGAATGTTATGTATGGAAGATTAATTTTGATTCTATAATAGGGACCATAAATACCCCTTCTTTCTACTAAACTCCCACCAAAATCAAAATCAAATCAAAATCAAATCAAATCGTGTGAAATCTTCAGTTTCTGACTCGTAACCTTAGCCCTTTGTTCATATTTCTAGTGTCATGTCTTCTTGGCCTGCAACACCACCAAAAACTTGTGTTATAAACACCCAACAAAACATGCTACAATTCATACATAACATAGCTCGTAAAGAAGCTCGATTAATATAGTTTCTTTATTTAGTCACATCATCTCTCAAACTCTTATGGTTTCTCTGTTAAACGATCAGCTAATAAGGTAACTCGTGTTTTTACTAAAGTTTCTTTGTTATATTTTGATTGTAATTTTCAATTAGAGGATGTTCGTTCTAATTGATTTGCTATCGTGTTTGATACCTTCTTTAGATATTTCTTGTGAAGCTTCATTGCACCGGTGCATGCCTTTTTCGCGTCTAAATTTCCAGTTATATCATTCAATATCTGCAAATAAAGAGAAATATGATTAAAACACAACAAGTTAGAAACGCGCAAAACCCCGAGCTTAACAACGGATTAACCTTAACAACATCGTCAAGACCCCGAGCTTCTTGCAGTAGCTTCGTGCTCTTATCCTTCAAGACACTAGCAACAAGGAAAACCGAGATAGGGAGCGGAGCTTCTGAACTATTTGCCTTATTCTTCATATTTTCTCTCTCGAATTTCCCACACTGACGTACTGACTTTGGTTTCCCTCTAGATCCTTCAACTCTTTCGCTAACTCCCTCGGGTTCTTCATACAAAGAGTACAAGTCCGGATCGTATTCCAGAGCCCACATCATCTATCAAAATGTATCAAATTTATCTTTTGAAACAAAGTAACAAATATATTAGAAATCTATAAACAAACATAAGAGTTAAGTCTTACCTCCCAAAGATATAATGAATCACAGAAAGAGAACTCTCGCCGAAATAAAACCATAAGCATCCGAAACGCAAACAAATAGTCACCTCCACCGAGTGTTTCTGTGGAAAAAGATCGAAACATTTTTATTGTCAATATCTCTTCTAATATCCATTCGAACTAAAGAATGA
The DNA here is from genome assembly GCF_029168945.1 of Cannabis sativa. Classification (NCBI taxonomy): domain Eukaryota; kingdom Viridiplantae; phylum Streptophyta; class Magnoliopsida; order Rosales; family Cannabaceae; genus Cannabis; species Cannabis sativa. Next base: position 3,217,289 of record NC_083607.1, on the reverse strand, counting down.
GAAATTAAAGGCAATACCCAAATGCTGATGAAGTTTCGGGTCAATAACTTGTGTAATCGCAGCTAAATTACTAAGTTGAGTCTCCACTCCAACAGAACTATCGGTGCATCTGAAATTTCCTCGCTATAAAATTAGAAAGAATACATGTTAACCGAAACTCCCGGCATTAGAGTGAAAGCAACACTTTCTTTCTCATTCTCATTTTCACTCTTATCTCTCTCAATGCTTGACAAATGTACACTCGGGACGAATATATTTTACGTGTTGATGATCATTCGAAACAAAAGAAAGCAAACTATGAAACATATAGCCAAACAGAAGTAAATTTTATTGAAGAAATGTGTACCAATCTGCGCATCAGACGTTCAAAGCACCAAAATGCATCAGCTTCATCGTTGAGAAGCATAATCATCGGGGAACAAAGATCACTCATTCCTGCTCAACAAGACAAAAATGTTAAAATTATGTTGGTTTTCAATGCAGTATTGAATTGAGGGTAAAACAAGAAAAACATGTATATTATCCATCTTCGAAATATACAATATACTGCTCGTTCATATATTTTATCAAATGTCACTCATTCTGTTACGAGCATTGCTATTAAGACCAACGGTTCCCAACATTACATGAGGTGACACCTTATAAGTAGTTAGCGATTTTTCATATTAGTGATAGTGAATTATAACAATAGCGGTATAACATATTTCGGTGGTGTTGGGCACAATTGGTGCTTTAGCACATTTTTCTTCTTTTATACATGCAACTTGTCTTTAAGGATTAATTCTGTTATATTTAATGATTTTCGAACAGTCCAAGCAAAATGCGTATTGTACTTTAAAATAAAACTTTACTAACCTTGGCAATAGCCGACATCTGTATCTATGAAGGCGTAAACAGCAAGAATATCCCAAAGTTTCGATAGATTATCTTGCTTCTCATAGAAGACCAATGTCCTGTCAGTGCGAACCACATCAAGACCTGACGACAATATATACTCAAACATAAGGCTTCTTAGCAGATCATGAACGATATTCGCTGCTACACAGTTAAATAACAGCAACCGAACCAACCTATTTGATGTAGGGTAAGCATCCACTGAATTACTTTCTTGTCCTTCACGGGTTCCAAATTATTAGCAGTATTTGATATAGCCGTGTTATTTTCCTGAGAAGGGAAAACAGGTCCCTTGCCTGGATTTGATTCAAGAATTACTAGGGGATCTTGAATAGGTTGACCATCTTCGGTGATTACAGGGGCGGTAATAAATCTACCACTTCCAACAACGGGAAATAATTGGAGACATTCTTCCTTCCACCTTAGGTATTGTATTCTGAAGATGCACAAAAACAATGTCATGCACACTCAAATGAAAACACCATTGAAAAGATGTACAAGTGAGAGCTAGTTGAAGTGGTTGGGTCGGTGAGTGTGTGAATGTGGGAATGGTGTGAGATTGAATAAAGAGGGTAAATGGGCAATTGGAAGGGGGTAGGCTATATGAGTTGAGCAGTATATATAAGAGAAGAGATTGAATGAGAGGGGTGGAAAAAATGTATGGGCTCTTGGGAGAGTAAAGGTCTATCCGAACACCTCTGGTTCTATGGTTATCTATATCGTTTCATTCACTTAATATCAAAATCAGATCTTTCCATTCCTATCTAGCTCCATTTTCTTCGATATTTTGCCTATTCTCTAGTTCTATATTCTATTGTTCTGTTCTAACTTGGCTGGCCAGCAGTAAATTTGTATCAATGTCTTGTGAAAAATAAAATTAGAAGTTGTGCACTGAAATAAGTAGTTATCAACTTATCACAAAGTACTACTGCTGATACGGTACAACAACATTCTCCCGTAGTAAGCTACTAAAACTCGCTTCTGTTAAAAGAGTTTTTTAGAGCTAAAAGCTTAAGCTCACCAGTAGCGGAAGTGCTTTTGGAGCTTCAAAAGCCCAAAAGCAACTTTTAAAAGCCTAGCCAACCAGGGCCTAAATAACTAATAGGGGATGCAAAGGATTATGACCAAATCTTCTTTTATCCTCTAAGCTCCAAAAATATCACATTAAGACAGCAAAGTGGAAGAGATTTACTTTAGTATTTCAATTATGGTGAGTCAATAAGAAACAAAATAGTCAAAATAAACACTTCTCCTCAGCCTACCCCGATCTCGGCTCATCACATGTATTCATTTCACAAAATTACTAATTAGGTATTATTACAAATCAATTACGGTGGCAAAATATGCACATTACCTTCTACGTTGACGTAACTGCTCTCTTTCATCAAATGTGCTCTTCGGATCATAGCACCCAAGTAAGAATTCCCACACTTCTCCTCTAATCGACGGATGAACTCCCTAAAGATGATAAATAAAATATAATGATGTGGTATTACTATAACTAATCACACAAATTGTTCCTCTACGATTTTTTAATAAAGAAAAAAAATAAGTTAAACTACTAAAATTTTCAACTTATTTTAACCTGTCCTGTAAAAAAAGGAACAAATTATATTGGCTCTCTTCCGAAAGTTTCAACAAATAGAACATATGAGAGTATCATAGGTCAGTGATCCTCAACAAATCAGAAAATTTCTTATAATTGGTAGAAGAAAGTTAAATATTACTTGTGTGATAATTCAATAATCTTCAGATTACATCACATAGTTGGACAGAATAGCTACATATCTGTAACAACAAATGTAGTACAATGCTTTAGCATGGTAGTAGGAACAATGATCAGTTTTGAAGTAATTGCAATATCCCGAAAAAGAAAAAAAAACACGAGCCAGCCTCTTCAATTCAGAGTACTCAAGAATAATATCAACATGCTTATTATGATAATTGAATTTTCACAGATCAATATGAAATGAAACTAAAATTTACAGTGATGATTGAAATATGAAGATGCAATTACCCCACGTTGGATCCGGCTTAAAGTCTTGCCGATATCCAGATACCCTTCTTGAGTAAACGCAGCCTGCCATTTCCTCACACTTAATGTTTTACCAGCCTATAAAAGCAGATAGAAACAATAAAGAAACTTCATTAGTTGACATTCAATTCAATGTGGCATTGTAAATAAGGACTTGGAGCAAAAAAAAAAACCCTTGAGCTAAACAACTCATCAAGTTCAACCTATGATAATCATGATTGTAATGAGGCATTTTTTACATTAAACCTGCACAATCATTAATCACACAAGATTCTAACATTTAAATAAGGATCATATTAGCTAATCTAAATGTCATCATTTCAATATCTTGAAAACATTTGATTGCGGCGCCTCAAAACTCAAACCAATAGACAATATTTGTCATGACCATCGAAAGAGATGAAGATATCACTAAAATTGCTTCTCAAACTCAAGAAAAAAACACACTGAAAGCTATGGTCTATGAATTGTCATAACACAATCCAATAAAAGAAATCTGCACAATCCATTTTTTACATTAAAAGAAATCTGCACAATCATTATTCACACAAGATTGAAACATTTAAATAAGGATCATATCAGCTAAAACTAAATGTCATTATTTCAATATCTCAAAACTCAAATCAATGGACAATCCTTGTCATAACAAAATCTACTGTTTGATTTAAATTGATCCAAATGCCCACAAGAAGAATAATAATAAAAAAAAAAAGACAAACCTTGATTTTGAATCGAGTTTTAGGAACATCAGTACACTCAGGGCGGACCTCATAGAAAGAATCAGCAGGAGTTCCGGAATCCCTCCACATTCCCAATGACCAAAAATAACTTTCACAGAATCAAAGAAAATCCCAAATCAAGCTTCAAATCTAATTTTTAAACCATTCAGATAGATTGAATGAGGTCCCAGATCCCAAATACATCTCCAAAACCAACAGATCAAATAAAGTTTCAATCTTTGTTTGATTTTTGGTGAAGAAAGACTAAATTTTTAATGGAATGGGTGTTATTGAATAACTTAATTTTGGGTTTTGTTGTCAAAATTTTGGTTTTTGATAACTGGGTTTTGGAGATGTGGGATTGTTGTTGATGATTATGGTGGTGGGTGTGGGGGTGGTCATGGTGGATTGTACCCTGTCAAAGTCGCAATGGGAAGGTTCCCTATTCCAACCACACCTCCAACCATTTAATGGGTCAATATTATTATTAAGGGAAATTCTAGCTCTAATAAAAGGATGTTTTTGTGAGAATCTAAATTTGAGAAGATTTTTATTTTTATTTTAATTCTCAATTTAGTTAATTTCAAAAAGAAAAAAGAAAGTCTCAATTTAGTTAAGGTTTTTATTGTTTATTTATTTATTTATTTATTTGAGGAAAAAAGAATAATTTGAATAAAAAAAAGCATAAATCGAAAGAGATTCAACGACCATTACAGGCATGAGAAACTAAAGTAAGTTAGGCAGAAAACTTGGCTACCAGACTCGAGAGATCTAAAGTGAGAGCCACTTTAACTAAAGAATATGCAAGAACATTATTAGCTCGGTTACAATGAGATACAAATATGAGAAAAGACTTCCAAACATGAAAAATATAGAGACTGAATTCATTAAAAGCAAACAGTTGGAAAATACACAAATCTAAGTATACCCCAATTGCCTATAAAGAAGAAGACCTTGTAGCATGGTCGAAGCCTCCACTATATGCAGTTCAAGCATGCCATTGGCTGGCGTAGCAGCAGAACAAAAGCACATCACTATTGGAACGAGACACAATCGCTCCCATGATAAAACGTTTCCTTTTAGAGCAAATACCAACATCCACAAACAAAGTAAACTCCCTCAAATTTAACTCAGGACCCACCCCCACTATATGACAAGAAGAAGATCGTGAGAAACTCACAATGACCGGCTGATCAGAGTAGTGTTGGGAATTTTAGAATCGCTAAAGATAGCTAAAAGTCTAGCTACTAACCATATCATTAGAAATCAACTTATTATCATTAGACAAGATACCCAATCAAAAGTTCTTAAAAATTGGCGTCATCTTCAAACTATCCAAGCCCCTCAAATCCTACACATGCTGAATATATTTAAGGGAAGGACAAAACTACAAGGCATGAAAAGTTAGTTTATTATTCTATAAACAAATTAAACATACTTTAGAAGCGCTCATTTCATGTATAGTCGGATTAGCATAAGTTAGGATGCAATTTAGGCTAGCTTTCCATACAATTTTCTTCATCTTTGAAGGAAGAGAGAGGTTCTAAAGAAATTTTCACCACTTAGAAGGCCTAGAAGATGACGAGTTTTGAATCCACCGAAGTCGAGCTACCAAGCTCCAATAACAATTTATTACTGTAAACCAACCATTGTTAGAAAAATTTCAAATTAGTCTATCCTTTCTATCGAAGTTGGAAGACAGAATAGACAAAATGGAAGAAACTTCCTTATCATTGAAAAGATTATAAATAAGAGGAACATTCCACCCACTCGTATCAAGTATAAAATCACACACTCCATCCACACCACCCTCCTAAATCAATTGAAAATAATTTATTTCTTATTATAATTTCTAATTTATTTCTTATTATTATTCTAAATTAATTATATTTTTAATAATTTAAAATTAAAAATAATTAGACAAATTAAGTGCAGCCATGTACGTTTTTGGTTAAACTTAACAACCAAAGACTCGTGGTTGTATTAAATTTGTAGAGTTAGGCATTATCGCAACTAAGTTTTTTCTCATAGGTATTGAAATGTAACAAATCAAATTACATAAATATTAATGGTGCAAATTTCATATTATTAATATGAGCAATTTGCGGCGAAACTCCTTTATGTTTTGATTTTTATACACTTAACCCCCTTATTTTTATTTTTGGTGGCAAAACCCCCTTATGTTTTAATTTTTATACACTTAACCCCCTTATCTTTTTTTTTGGTGGCAAAACCCCCTTATGTTTTAATTTTTATACACTTAACCCCTCTATCTTTTGTTTTGGTGGCAAAACCCCCTTATGTTTATTTTTCTTTGCAAATTTAAAGTTTTAGTTAAATATTACCGTTAAATACTAACTGGATTACTACTATATCGACTTCGAGGTTTTACCGTTACATATACAAAGGTGTATACAGTGGTCATCCAGTTGATATTTAACGGTAATATTTAACTGGCGTGTCAAATTTACAAAGAAAAATAAACATAAGGGGGTTTTGCCACCAAAAAAAAGATAAGGGGGTTAAGTGTATAAAAATTAAAACATAAGGGGGTTTTGCCACAAAAAAAAAAAAAGATAAGGGGGTTAAGTGTATAAAAATTAAAACATAAGAGGGTTTTGCCACCAAAAATAAAGATAAGGGGGTTAAGTGTATAAAAATCAAAACATAAGGGGGTTTCGCCGCAAATTGCTCTATTAATATTAATGTTTCCAACCCAATTGTCTTCTTTCTCTATAAAAAAAAATTGTTTTTCACCTCATCTTTTTAAGATTTTAGCTCAATTTTTCCGGGTATTACTTATGTTGTTACTTTTATTTACCATATTAAACAAAACATGCAATTCATACTTCATGAATTTTCTATTCTAAGTTATCTTAATTCTCATTGCAGTGTAATAAGGTTCCATAGTTAGAAAGCAACACAATAAAGGGTGTGATTCTTTTTCGAAGATTACTAACACTACTTAGATATATAGTATATTGTAAATAAATAATGACATCTCATAATAGCTTTTAAATTAAATTATGAGAGATTTAATACTTAACATAACATTATAAATAGTAGTAGATATCAATGGTACATTTTAACACACTATGGAGTTTGGAATTGGGTGAATAATGGGTTAGAAAAATTGATGGACATAAAAGTCAGTCCAAATGTATGAAATGAATCACACCATTCGTCCAAACTCCATAGTTGACTTATCTTTCTCCAACTCAGTCCACCATTAATTATTTGTGTTTTTTTCTTGCAAGAATATGATTGTAATGTAAGATAATTATCATTATTATGTGAAACCATATTAAGACAATATTTTAAATTGGTAATTAGTTAAATAACCTTGAATGACAATGAGCTTGTTATACTAATGGGATTTAAAAATTCAATGCATTTATCATTAAGTTTTTTATACATGATAGTTTTTTTTACTACGGAATTTACACGTGTAAGGTGCTATCTGTCAATTAGAGCCTTATATTCTCATAAGTTGACTTAAATAGTATGTTTGAGGAAGCTCCATTATCGATCATGCACTTGACAACTGTCGTGTTCCTTATCTAAGCAGTTATGACCAATGGTCATTACGAGGGAATTTGACTTTGGCAACATCTCCCTCTGTGAAGGAGATGGTAAGCTCTTCAAGCATTAGCTGTTTGGAAAATCTTTCCTCCACAGCTAGGTTGTTGCAGTTTTGCTCGTGACAGAGAGACTGAGTGTAGCGCTCTATAGCTTTACTTGTTTCCCCTACAATATGGGATCCACCAATGATGACCCCTAAATGACCGACCACAGACAGTGGCATTGGATCATTGTTTTGGGCACCTTGTGCCTGTGTCTAGTCATCTTGCAAGTAACGATGCAGGTGGGGATTGTTCCTCCTAATTAGGAACTCAATTTTTAACTTTAAGTGCTTGCACTCGTTGGTATCATGGCCAAAATAATTGTAAAATTGGCAGAATTTAGAGGTGTCCCTCTTACTTATGTCTTTCTTCAAGGGAGGAGGCTTTTTGTATAGAACTATAGACTGTAGTTGTGTAAACTGTTTTAGGAGTTTCTATTAGGAGAGTAAAGCATGTAAACCTTTCCTCCTTCCTTTGAGTCTTGTGGTGTACGGAGATTGTTAAATTTTCCCTTTTTGCCATTTCCTCAACCATAGTTATTGTTGTTATGCTTGCCTCCATTATTTTAACTTTTGGAGGACTGTCTGATATTGTCCATGCTGGCAGGTGTGCTGAGTAGAAATGAGGGTTGTCTGCCACTGTGAGCTTGTTCAGCACCTGCCTGTCTCCCAGTTTGGGCTTGTCGAATAGCTTTTTCAAGCTTAATAAGCCTTCTAGCCAATCAAGGAAGTCGGCCATGTTTTGAGTTGAGTGTCGATAGATATCTTTCCATAACTCACTCAAAGGCATTATGTCACTCATGATGGTTGTGTACCTTCCGTTCTTCATTAAATTCTTGACTTTGGTAACTTTAGTCATGAATCTTTGGAGGTAGTCTTTTATAGGTTCCTCAGGTCTCTGTTTGACTTCAACTAGGTCTTCCAACCTATACGGTGTTTGTCTGGAAAACAAGAATTGGGTATAGAACTCTGCTATGAAAGAGTTCCACAAATCAAACCTCCCAGCAGCTAGTTTGAAGAACCACTATTGTGCGGTTTTAAACAAGGTTGCTGAGAAAATCCTACAACAGGTATCAATCTCCACATTTTACAAATCTATTTGGATTTCAAAATATTTGATGTGAGCCAAGGGATCTTCTTTTCTTGTATACATCTTCAAAGTTTGCATCTTGAACTTGGTTGGTATGGGCAACACATTGATGTGTGCAGAGAAAGGCAATCCTCTAGTTCTATTGAGCTCTAGGTCAGACAGCTTTGGGCCAGATAGGCCTTGTATCATGCTCTTGAGTTGATCCAGTTTGTGCTTGCACTACAAGATCAACCCTGGCGGACCTTTGTCCAGCGAGCTCCTCCCTTGTGTTGACAGGTGGTACCCTTTTAGGGTTGGCATGATTTGGCCTGTCCTATCCCATTGGTTGTATGTTATGGGGCGGGTAAGTACCCATCCTGAACACTTCTTCTTCAGTTCAAGCCAGTCTGAAAGTCTACTCTAAGGCCTATTTTGTCAAATACATAATCCATGGGTCTCAGGTCAGACCATGTTTGAGCATTCTGAGGTGGAACGCCATTATTGCACCCAGTATTTTAAGTTCTCCAATTAGTGTGCTCACCACTTAGGTGACTAGTGGCACTATCTTCATTTGGATTGAGGTAGGACTCCCCACTGCGAGACTTGCTTCGGTCTTGCCTTGGTGGCACATCTTCCTTTCTTTCTTCGTTTTTGGGCAAGCCCTAGAATTGGTCAGTCCTACCATATGCTCTTTCAGACAAGATCTGATCATCATTAGGCTGATAGGATGGTGACCTTATTTGGGATACGGTAGGTCTCCCTGGCCGTGAGGTTTGTCTATGATCCATAGGGCGCTGAGTTCCCTTTGGGACATAATGACCTTTTTCCCAAAGGGGATCTCTTATGAGGGGTGGCACTTCAACCTGAGATTCAACTCTCTCATTGAACCGCCTGATGGGCTTAGAGGATCACGGCTTGTCGATCCATCTATTCTTGAAATTTGCGTCTCTACTGGCGAAAGCATTGTCCATAGCAACACTTGCTTCTTCTTGGTTAAGATAAAGGAAATTCATGTGATCTTGCACTTGCCCTACACCCTCTCTCAGCCTTGCAAGTTCAGAGTCATCCCCATGTCAACATGGGGTTCATCGATGCTAGGGTTGCCATTGGCCATGGGTCTCAACGGGGTTGGGGGAGTCATGGGGGTGTCAGAGCACATTGGCGGAGTTGTAGGGGGTCGAGGGTCGAGTTCTCTCAAATTTATGGTTGCCTTCATTCGAAGTCAGTATTCTTGGTGTCAACATCGGTTAAGGTGATTTTGGACATGTTGGTGTCGACTGTGGCAGTGGTGATTTGAGGTTTTCGGTGTCGGCTGGGGCAAATGAGATTTGGGTTGTGGTGATTTAGGGTTGTTCGTGTACAACAAAAGAGGAAAGGAGTGAGATAGTGAGATAGGTGAAAAAATAACAAGTGTATTTGTGGTACTAAGAAAAACATTAGCATATTTTTCATAGTGTTATTATGTGGTTTTTTTTTTTTTTTTTTTTTTTTTTTAAGAGCTTACATTAAGCATAAAATGTTCTTAGTAAAATATAATATGAAATATCATTTATATTTTGAATTTAAAATATATTCTAAAAATACAATTAAAAAAATCATCATCATATAATAAGTGTTATTTGAATAAATGAAATCCAAATAAAATTTTAAAAGCATTAATGACATACTTATAATTGCTTTTTTCAAAATTTAAAAGTATGTAGTTTTTAAATAGAAATTTATATACTTCTTTTTCTCACAACAAATACTTCTTTTTTTTTTCTTTTTTTTTCCCTCAAAAAAAAAAAATTCTTCTTTTTTCACAATAAATAAAAATTTACTTTAAAGTAACACACACTTCCACATTTCCAATGTGGAAATGAAAAAAAAAAAAAATACATTCTTCTTTTCCAATGATTATATAAATGAAAAATAAAAATTAAAGCAAAAGTATACATTATACATAAATAATAATAATAAAAAAAACGTTTCCTCCCTTAAATATATTTGCATTAAAGATAATTTATTGTGTGTTAAAAAAAAGATAATTAATTGTGATATTCAAACTAATCTTAGTTTTTTCAAAAATTAAAAAAAAAAATAATTAAAGTTAATATTATGTAATTACTAATTATTCCTTAAATCTTTCTTATTTATTCATTTAATTCAATTATATCATTCCCACGTTTTTATTCAATTCAAAAAACCCAAAATCCAAAAAAAAAAAAAAACCTTCTCTTTTCTCTTCTCTTCTCTTCTCTTTCTACTGTTCTTTCTTGCTTTTCTTCTTCTTCCGCCTTTTTCTTCTTCTTCTTCAAGCTTCGTTAACTGAGTCTCATTGTTCAGAAGAAGGATCACAACACCATAATCGGAGAGTGAGTAACCATCCAATGACTTGGTAGGTAAATCTTCTCCTTTTTAATTTTGGCTGATTTTTTCACTAAATGATCTTTTTTGAACTCGTTCATGTCTGAACTAGGTTTTTAATTTCTATTTAATTGAATGGAAGCATTTCATTTCTGGGTTTTCTGTAAAAATCATTTCTTGTAAGTTTTTGAAGTTAAATGTTTGTTCTTTTTTAGTTACTGTGCAAGATTTTGATTTTTTTTTTTTTTAGATTATTTTGTTGGGATCAGATCAAAATCAATTACTTTGTGCTTTTTTTGTTATTTTTCTTGATCAAATTACTGGTTTTATGAAGGTGTCTTTTTCAAGAAATTCTATGTTATGATCAAATTAGTTGTATTTATATAACTGTGATTGGATATTATTTCATTCTTTTTTTAATTATTTAAAACTTAGCTTTATGTATCAACTTTATGTGGAATTGTCTGTCCAAGTTGAGCTTTATACGAGGTTTATGGTACTGAATTGATGTAGTAATGATAACACTCATCTGCAATTTAATTTCCATATGGCAACCACCATTTCCAATGATGGTGATTATGTGTGTGTGTGTGTCTGTTGTACTGGTCTTTCATTTTTTCTAATTTCTTCTCCTTTTTTACAGGCTTATATATTAACAAAAAAAGAAAAGAAAAAAGAGTAGAGATTAGAATTGAAGTTGACAGAGTTTCATGACCCCTTGTTAGCAATCTTAGCTTAAGATTTGCAGATGAAGAAGCTATTCTTTTTCAGATCCTCTGCCACTGGCACTGGAAACTCGAATAATAAAGAAGAAAGTTACCCTGAGAATCTGTCATCAAGTCAAGCCAGTCACATGGCTGAGAGTAGTTTTCCAAGTCCCAAAGGCTTGTTTTCCAAGTCTCGAAAACAAGTATCTGATGTTCAGAATTCGAGTAATAATACCCCAGTTCTTAGGAGGAGTCGTTCTATGTCATCAGCAGCCTTTGTTGGTGTTGAGCCAGCACAATGTGATTTCTCTTCCTCAAGAAATCATAGTAGATCTCCCACTCCTAGTGTAAGGAGTGGTGGTGTCCCTCATCAGCATAGTGATCGTTCCCTTCGGTGAGGATCCTGTACATTGTCTGATTTTCATTTTACAAAACTGCAACTAAAATTCTATTGCATTAACATTTCACAACCTTTAATTTCTGGACACTAATTCTGTAACTGGATTTGGCATGTATGTTAAAGTTCTCTTACACCCGAGAGGCGAACAACCAAGCGTTTTGAAATGCCAGCTTTGCAGAATACACATGGAGTAGGGAGACATGGTTCTGCTTGTTCTCCTAAGAAGCACCATGATTCCTCTGGAAGCTCTTCCACTTCCTCCAGTAATGTCTCGAGTAAAGTTGTGGATCGCTACATTGATGGGGAGCAACACCAAGGACAGAACAAACCTGAACACAATGCTCAGGGAAATTTGGGTGGAAGTAGTGGCAAAGGAGGCAATTGGCGCCCTCCACGCGTGCAGTATGCCTCACCTTCTTCTCCAGCAGAAAGTGTCAAAGATAAACGAAGAGGTCATTCATTTAGAGAATCCAAAAGCTCTCATCTTCGTTTCTCCTCTACAGACTTGGCTGAATATGGATTTGGTCACGAATCACCCCGCAGACTTGCTAAGAATGTTGTTGAGAGGCTTTCACAGCCTCGTGTTCAGGAAACTAGTCAAAAGGAGATTAGCTACGACATGCCAGTTACACTCGAAGACATTTATGGTGGATCCATGAATAGAGGCTTTGATGCTAATTCTGACATAGTTCCTCCAAGAAATTATTCACTGGATGAACCTTGTGAAACTGTTAAAAAATACCATGGGGAGGATGATAATGATTATCCATACTTCCAAAATAAAGTGGTTGGAGATCATTGTGAGGTTTTGGAGGAAATGGATGTGCACTTAAAGAGAAGATCTAAGGAAGCTGAGGAGAAGGTCATGGTTTTATCTGAAGAACTCGAGCAACAAAGCTTTCTACATGGAAGTGGATTTGATGTGCAGTCTTTGATTCAGAAAATTGGGGAACTTGCTGAGGAAAGAGTAAGCTTGGCACATGATGTTTCAAGCCTTCTGCATTCACAAATTGCTGAACGAGCTTCGTTCAAGGAAGAACTTAGACATGCGAAAGAAGACCTGAAATGCCAAACCCGAAGACTAGAGAAGGAAAAATATGAGTTACAATCAGCACTGGAGAGGGAGATAGACAGGAGGTCCAATGAGTGGTCAAGTAGGCTTGAGAAATATCAGTCAGAGGAACAAAAGCTTCGTGAGCGAGTTAGAGAGCTTGCAGAGCAAAATGTATCACTTCAAAGGGAAGTCTCAAGTTTTAGTGATAAAGATGCAGAGAGCAGAAGCAAGATCACCTATTTTGAGCAACAATACAAGGACCTGACCGAAAGGGTGGACAACATGAAAGAGGAGAATCAAGATCTTCAGAAGAATCTTACCGAGTTTCAAGAGAACTATAAAGCTGCAGAAGAAAATCGGGTTTGTGTACAAAAGAATTTTGAAAACAAAGAGAAAGAATGCAGAGAACTACACAAGTCTATCACAAGATTATTAAGAACCTGCAGTGAACAAGAGAAGACAATTGTTGGTTTGCGAGAAGCCTTTGATGAGGAACTGGAGAAGAGCCAACAGTTAGGGAATTTCGATAAGCATGTGGCAAGGTTGCAAATGGAGCAAATGAGATTGACAGGAGTGGAGGTGGCCTTGAGAAGGGAGTTGGAAACTTTAAGGCTTGAAGTTGATTCTCTTCGACGTGAGAATATGAATTTATTAACCAGGTTAAAAAGCAATGGAAGAGAAGGTGTTACTTTAACTATTCAGCTCGATAAGGAAATGTGGACTCGCATTTGCTGTTTACAAAATCAAGGACTGTCAATGTTAACCGAAAATTCACAGTTATGCTCAAAATTACTTGAATTTGTCAAAGGCAGAATTGTCCAATGTTCAGATACAAAGCATGGAAATGAAGCTATCAAGCATGGTTTAGATGGGCACTTTGTCATGGAATCTGAAATGAAAGTTCAAGGAATGAGACGCGAGATTGAAAGCTTATCGAGGAGTTTGCTGACAATTTCCAGTTTGTTGGATGACAAGTCCAAACTAACAGCTTCTATATTTCAGCCAAAGAACATGGATGCAAACGGTTTGGTGCATTCAAATTGGCAAACTCCAGAGGTAGGCTGCTACAAAACATGCTTTTGAATTATGCAACTTCTATATTGTGGTTTGTAACTGGTGTTTCTATAACTTACACAGGACCATATAAAGTATGAACTCAAAGCAGAAACTTTGTTGACAAGTTTATTGAGAGAAAAATTATATTCTAAAGAACAGGAGGTTGAACAGTTACAAGCTGAGCTTGCAACAGCTGTAAGAGGTACCGATATACTTCAATGCGAAGTCCAAAATGCAATGGACAACGCTGCCTTTGTCGCCCACAAGTTGAAAGATCTTGAACTTCAGGTAATTTCTTAGACCATAGACTGGAAAACATAAAACCATGAGAAGAAATATTTCATTACTATTTAATATATTTTGCTAAACGAAGTGCCTCCCTTGCTGCATTTTGTTTGTGGATAGATGCTTAAGAAGGATGATACTCTTAACAGTATCCAGAATGATCTTCAAGAATCGAACAAGGAGTTAACCGTTATGAGAGGTATGCTGCCAAAAATCTCTGCAGAGAGAGATTTGATGTGGAATGAAGTGAAGCAATATAGTGAAAAGAACATGCTTTTGAACTCTGAGGTTAATGTACTGAAAAAGAAGTTAGAGTCTCTCGACGAAGAGATACTTCTCAAGGATGGTCAGATCACAATCCTAAAAGACACCATAGGGAAGAAGAAACCTTTCGATCTTCTCCTATCGAGTCCTGACTCAACACCAGACTTTTGTCTCCAATAAGAACTATACTTGTTGATAGTTTTATACATTTTTCAGGTTTTTTTTGCAACTGATCAGTTTCATACTTGTATGTAGTTTGCTTACTTACCTTTCATACCAAGTAATTGTGTTTCAGCAGTGTGTCAATGAATGTGTTGATTCATTTTTATTTTTTAGTAGTTACTCTGTTTGTATTGGGAAGATCAATGAAATATAATTGGGTGTTTGTGCTACAATATTGTTTTCTTTAAATTTTTGATTTAGAGAAAATATTAAGTGAAAATTCCAAATTATCATCACAAATCTGGATGGAAATCTTAGCATGATTTTTGCTTAGAGGGTAACTTCTGTATAATGATATGATGTTTCTCTATGAAGATTCTATTAGGAGAAAAAAGAAAGATGCGATTTGAAGAAATTTAGGTTGTGTTTGGTTGGACGAAATGAAAATAAGAATAGAATGGAATGAAATTGAGAACTTATAAAAAGACGCAACTCATAACATACCATATAACCTCTTGTGTACTTAATTTTGTTAGAGCATTGAGCCATTAAAATCCCCTCCTAGTTAAATCTTTTATTTACAATTGTAAATAGAAATTCCTGTCTAGCTTAAGAAGCTTTGGATGTATATCACAAGGCTTCAGGTCAATTGGTGAATTTTAATAAATACTCAGTTCTTTTCTCTTCTTACTCCAATTTAAGATAAAAAAAACTTTCCTTTTTCAATGTCTAGGACTAGACAATAAACCGAAAATATTTAGGTTTGCCTCAGTGTTTTGGCAGAACCAAAAACTCTTCTTTTCAGTTTCTAGTTGATTGGATCAAAATTCATTTCAACTTTTGGAATAATAGAGCTTTTTCTAAAGTTAAAAAAGAAGTGCTCTTTAAAGCTATTGAGAGTACTGTTGTTATGCTTTCTGTTTTCAGTTCTGTAATTTCAGTTTGCAAAATCTTAATTGATTCTCTTGTTAATGTTCAAGTTTATTTTGATAAAAGATTTGCTAATAATGCCGCTTATTGTCTTGCTTGCGGTACTTATTTCGCATACATATAAGACAAAATTAACACAAGTGCAATTACCTATTTGAATCTTGTTTTCGATGCATCAAATTTTTATGAATTTCTAAAAGAATTATCGAATATCTTAAATAATATAGAGTGCATCAATGCACCCCTTATTTGTTTCAGCATTCAGAAAAAAAATTTAGTCTAATTTTTTTATAGTCGTGTACGTTATATAGGGATGCACACGAGGCGAAAAATTGGCGGGGAATGCTCCACTCATCCCCATCTCTGCTAAGGATTTTAATTCCCATCACTACTTATTCCCCATCAGGGATGGGGCAAAAAATCCTCTAATAGAAAAATAAAATTTATAATAAAATTTTTAATATACAAAAATATTAAACTGCATAAAAATTAAAATATTACACATTAATTATTATTCAATAAACTAATTATTATCTAAAACACAACTTAAAATTCATAAAAGAGATACTAATATACTAAAAAAATACAAACATAAATTATAAATTATAGAATATTACTAATATAAAATAAAATACTAAACGGGTCCCCGAGTGTGATCCCCGTCCCCGCCCTATTTAACATTCGCGGACAAAAAATAATCCTCATCCCCATTTTGTTCCCTATTTAGATGGGGAATCCTTGTTTATTAGGGGTGGGTCCTCACTAGACTATTCTCATGGGAAAAATGTGCATCCCTAACGTTACAGTTATTTAATACATTTTACAAAATTTTGAAATATAGAAAATATTGTTCAAACAATTTATTTTACAAGCGTATACAATAAAAGAATCACACCTAGAACAGACATTTTAAATTTAATTTTCAACGTGTTAAATTTCTCAGAATGTCTCAAAATTTTAAAATAACTATAACGTATGAAAATAGATAAGAATATATCAGTAGATAGAGTCCATTTGTAAAATTTTCTAATAATATGTATTATTATGAAATAAAATTAAGATTAAAACTAATCACGAAAATGGTGCGAATTTTCCAAAAGAAGAAGAAAGTATGATATTTCTAAAACAGCCTATTTAAGTTTAATTAATGAAATTAGTATTTTCCACGTAATAGAAACAAATAAGTAAAATAAATAAACAAAAACACTCAAAACGATGGCGCGTAAGCCGCGGGAGATGCCGCACGCGTTGTTGCAGGCGCATGGGTTACACGCTCTCACCACCAAATTCAAAATTATTCAATTATTCAATTTCTCTTGTCGGCGAAACCATTCCATTTCTCTCTCTCTCTCTATAAATCCTTTACCAACATCTTTACAAACTGATCAATTCGATCAACTGCTTTATCAACATCTTTCTTTCTTTCCCCAATCAACAACCACCGTCCGATCAATCGATTCGAATGGCGTATGCGTACGGCGCCGCCGCACCAAGCAATCCTCCAATGGCGAATCCGATCGCCGTAGTAAGCCCTCACTTCTGTGCACCTTATCCAGTCGATTTGATCATTGCGAAAAAGCTCATGACCTTATCGGAAGGTTCTTTTGCCGTTACGGATGTTAACGGCGCCGTTATGTTTAAGGTCAAAGGCTCTGTTTTCAGTATCCACGACCGCCGTTTGCTTCTTGACGCCTCCGGTAACCCCGTCATCTCCCTCCGCCAAAAGGTTTTTTTTCTTTTTTACCATTTTGCCCTCTTCTTATCAAAGTATCTAATGTTTTGTTTATTCTTAAATATTAAATTAAATATTATGTTCTTAACAGATCTCACCTGAGTGAATATTTATTTAAAATAAATTAGTTAAAGAAATTTTTGAAATCTAATTAGTGTAAAGTTATGCATTTTTGACTGTGTTAATATTATTGGAAATTAAATTTTGAAATAATACAAATATATTGATTTTTTTTAATCATTTATATAAAGTGAAGAATATATATATATATGCTTTTTCAAAAAAATAAAATAAAATAAAAATATATATATGCCTTTTTATTGAAAAAGTCAAGAATATATAGATGATTGAGGTAGAACTTAGGACTAAATCCACTTAAAGAATTAAGAGGACATGGTAGTTTCTTTTATCATTTTATTATTAAGGTAATAAGTATTTAAAAGTTTTATTTTATAAATGTATAGATTTAATAATATTTTTTAGCATCATATAGTTAAAATTTTAATTTTTGTTTAGTTAACTTTACTTAGTTTTTGTTAAAAGAAAATTTTAAAAAAATTTCTGTCTTAACTTAATGATTTAAAACATGTATCATGTTTAAGATAATAATAGAGTCTAAACAATTAAATACTTATGCTATTAAAATAAATTATTAAATTTATATTTATTATAAACTCTAAACTTTGAGTAGGTATGCCACAATTATTTTTTATTACTCTATTTATTTTTATGTAATTTTTTACGCTTTTTTTATGTTATGTATTACTTTAATTATTGAGTAATTTCCGTTATAAATAAATATTTCAGTTTAATTTTTAGTTCGGTAAGTAGTAAGTAAATTTTTACGTGTCAATGGT
This sequence comes from Cannabis sativa, assembly GCF_029168945.1. Lineage (NCBI taxonomy): Eukaryota > Viridiplantae > Streptophyta > Magnoliopsida > Rosales > Cannabaceae > Cannabis > Cannabis sativa. Next base: position 3,199,157 of record NC_083607.1, on the reverse strand, counting down.
TAATTAATTCATATCATTAAATTTTTTTTATTTAAATATACCAACGAGATGTGGATAATGATTTTCTGAAAATTCCAGAAATATAATTATTACAGTAAAAAATTAAACTTGCAGAAAATTTTATGCAATAAATTACTTATAATTAAACAAATTAATTTAAAATAGATCAAAATAATTCATATCTGCCTAACCCTATTCTTTAGAGGTCTATTTTCAAGTGTCAACTGTTTAATATATATTGTAGTGTAGACATAGTATAGTTGTTTAACAATATGTAATCGCCCTATGCAGATAATAACTGCTCACAGAAGATGGCAAGTATACAGAGGAGATAGCTCAGATTCAAAAGACTTAGTTTTCAGTGTGAAGAAATCTTCTGTACTTCAATTCAAGACAGAATTGGATGTGTTTTTGGGTGCTAACACAAAAGAAGATGTACCTGATTTCAAGGTCAAAGGTAGCTGGCTTGAAAGATCATGCACTATATATCTTGGAAATACATCCAATATCATTGCACAAGTAAGACTCTATATATATATATTATCAAATTATATTCAAACCATTTATTTATTTATATTTATTATAACATAAAACATAATTATTATAACATTGCAGATGCACAAGAAACACAGTGTTGAAAGTGTTTTGCTTGGAAAAGACACATTTTCAGTGACAGTGTATCCTCATGTTGATTATGCCTTCATAGTTGGTTTGGTGGTCATTCTTTATGAGATTAATGAGGACAGAAAAGATAATGACTGAATCAAATACATATATATATGTATATGTAACTTTGTTGTACTTACTATTTCCTAGTCTTTAATCACTACACACTGGTTTTTTTTAAAATGTTTGATGTTAATTATATGAAGGAAAATGTGCAAGTATTAGTTTGTTATGTACTTTTGTTTTGATATATTTCAACAGCACTTAATAATCTTACAAGTAGATTGTTTGGATTTTTTTCTTTTTTTTTTTACTGCTCTTATGCTCTATAAATTCTAACTGAAAATATTTATATAAATAGGTGTTATTACAATGCACCTTCTTAGAAGGGGTTTACCAATGCATTTTTACCGGTTTCGTTATTTGAGAAGATTTTTAAGTTATGTTTTTTTTATGGTTGTATATTTTGAGAGATTCGAAAAAATTTAACACATCGATAACAGTGTTTAAACAATTTGTTGTAATGTCTTAAATAATTACAATTTAAACAATCATGAATAAAATTGGACTAAAAAACTTTTTTAGGTGACGAAACAGATAGGAGTGCATCGGTGGACCACTTTTAAGGGAGTGCATGGTAGAATTTTTTTATATATATATATTTATACTAGTAAAAAGTTACGTGCGAGGCACGTATACTAAATTTTATGCTAGTTTTTTTATATGTTATTAAAAAGTGATACAATTAAAAATTAAAGAAAAATATTATTGGTTATTAGGTGAGATTATTATTATGTGTACCTAAATATTATAGTTTATAATTTTGTCAATTAAAAGTAAATACATGATGCAATATATTAGACTATTAGTGTTTAAGAAAGCTTGATAATTAAAATATATTCTTAAGTTAATCTAAAAATAAACTAAATGTTCCAATACTTAAAACATTACTTAAATGGGTGTAAGATAAAAAAAAATTAATAACTAATCTCTAAATTGTTGATAATTGAAGATAGTATATGTCTAAAAATTGTAGATAAGAAAACTAATGATACTCATTGGTGAATTTCAATCTTTATTTGCTTCGATAGAGACAATAGTATAATTTTTGTATTTTGCACTTTTCATTCATAATAAATTATGATAAAGTAACATATTTTTACCCTACAGATAGACTAAAATAAGCTTTCAAGTCAAAAACTTTTACGGAAGCATTCTCTCATTTTACTGATTCTTGAATTGTCAACTCCAAGAGAGCACATCTAGCAATATGTGCACCGGCTGATTGGCCCATTAGATAAATTCTATTATAATAAGTACAACAAAAATCGTCAATAGAATACAATATCTCATATAGGCATGAAAGAAAAAAAGAAAGAAAATAGTTAATCACCTGTCAGTGTATGTAATTGCATCCATTTTTTCCTTTGTTTTTAATAATTATTTTCCATCTTTTTTCTAGTTGTTCGAAATGACAATTTGGAGCAGAAAGATAACATAAATTCTTTTATTTTATCATAAAAAAAAATTCATTTATCTCTCTTTAAATTTAAATGAGTTTTAATATGGACATTTTTACATTATAACAATAAATAGAGAAATATACATTTATATGAACACAGAAGCGACCTTACCTTGAAGAAAATCAGGCATAAGTAACAGAGCATAAAAATCAAGTCTGAGTAATCTTGTGATTCATCGGAAAAATTGTTTCTCTTGCCACTGAGAATTTCTAGAACCAACACACCAAAACTGAACACATCCGACTTAAAAGAAAATTTCCCATGCATGGCGTACTCCGGAGACATATAACCACTACAAAAGTAGCATAATTAATATTTATAATTCATAGTGATGAACAATATATAAATATGGAATTATTATAATAGATAGGCTTTATTTATAACTTACTAAGTTCCAACAATACGATTGGTACTTCCATGTGTTTGGTCAACAACAAAAACTTTTGCTAAGCCAAAATCTGAAATCTTAAGATTCATATGATCATCTAATAAAACGTTGCTAGCATTCAAATCACGATGTATAATTTTTAGTCTAGAATCTTCATGAAGATAAAGAATTCCTCTGGCAACGCCTGTTATAATCTTGTACCGTGTTGTCTAATCTAACATGTTTTTGTTTTGTATGTATAACATAAATTTGAATCCATTAGAAAGGTTATTTAAGAGGAAATTGATCAAAATTCATCCAACCTTAGGAGAACATTCAGTAAATTGTGTACTACTTTAACAAGTCATCAGAAGCAATATTAGAATTCAAGTACCATTCTTCTAGTTAGCAGAAACATAAAAATGAACAAAGAGTAATTCACAGACTAAGTATAATGATCGGCCATACCGAATAGAAAGAAATCAAGACTTTTATTGGGTACATATTCGTAGACCAGAATTTTTTCTTGTCCTTCCAAGCAAAATCCTATTAGCCTAGCTAGATTTCTGTGTTGAAGCTTGGTCATCAAAAGGGCTTCATTCTTAAACTGTTCATCTGCTCCTTTTCCCATATTTCAGTAAGTCTTTTCACGGCAATTTCATGACCATTAGGGAGGGTACCCTGAAAATAAAATCCGGTGGGATAAGAACTACAAATATATAAGGCTTATAAATTATACAATTGAGAAATTAATCATAATATTTCAACCTTGTAAACTGCACCAAATCCACCTCTTCCTATCTTATTTTCATCCAAGAAGTTATTAGTGGCAGTCCTAATTTCCTCCAAAGAAAATTGAAAAGTGTCGCTTTCTGAAATTTCTTCCCGAACTACATTCCAAATATAAAACTATAAAAGCTCTAGCCTCTAGCTATTACACTTTTTTTTCTTTGAATATGAAACATTCCTCAATCAATGGTCAAAATAAAATGAACAAAGCACTCAAATGATAAAATAGTTTTAATTCGAAAAAATGAATTCTTTTTACCACTGTCTTGCCGAACAGAGAGGTATTTCTTTATCTTCGTGGTTTTCCTATTACAGAGGTAGAAAAAGCCAATCAACAAGGCCACAATAGCCACACTAATTGGGAGAACAATAGCAATAATTGTAATTGTTTAACCTTTTTCTTTTTCTTTTGCTGCTGGACAAAATATAATCTTATGGATTTTGTTAGTATTTCTTTTAGTTTTTAAGATAACAAAACGTATTACCAAATAAATTAAAAATGACTACCTGGTGGTGGAATTGGAGTGGCAGAAATTGAATTGTAGAAGGGGTAGAGCTCGAATCTAATGATGCAGTTGGGCAAGTAAACAACCCCTGGTATGAAACCAATGGCGCTAAGCAAACACGTGTTGCAAAAAGAGGTCGTTGCATCTGATGAGCATTGTGCTAAGCTGTACAAAGTCTGCGAACTCGTGAAGTTCTCTTCCTCCGTCGCGTACTTCTTAGCCGACTCGGAACTAACGGCTTGGTCCGCCACTTTTTTCAGAACACCCCCCAACAATTGGTTGAAGCGCTCCAATTCCGTCACATTCTGCACATTAGACAACGGTAACGCGGGCACGAGACCCACCACTCGTCGAACCAGATTATGGCTCCCTTTTCTAGTGGGCACCGCTTAAGTGCCTCTGTAGAAGCGTTTCTGACGCATTCTTGGCATACAGTAGCATTTATGTCTAAGCGGCATTGGAAATAGCCGGTAGAAGCGCCAGGTGTGTCTCTTGCGACGGTTGTTTGGTAGAAATCACCATCGTTGGTGGCGTTGGTGGCGTTGGTGACGAAGAGGAACGGAGATGCTCCGAGTCCGACTGAATTACGGGTGCATCATGTCGACCTAGAATGCCCCCCTTATTGTAGTTAAAAACAAGCCTAAAATACCAAAACCAGTCAAATTATAATTATCGATAGAACAACCATAATCTTCAAAAATGTTACAAATTTGATATATAAATAATATTTTATTATTTTATTAAATAAAAATAAAAATTCACCCACGAATTTCTCATAAACCAAGAATTTCAGTTATATAGGCACACTTTATATAGAATAGATATATATATATATGTGTGTGGGTGTGTAAAGGTGCTTCTACAATGCACACCTTAAAATGAGTATACCGATACACACGTATCTGTTTTGGCATTCAGAAGAATATTTTATTATAATTTTTTTTTAAGTCGTGTACTATAGTTATTTAAGATATTCTGTAAAATTTTAAAAAATTCAGAATAATTTACAATATAGAAAATAATGTTCAAACCGCCTATTTTATATGCGTATAAAACAAAAAATCATGTAGGAAATTTACGACTAAATGTGCAAAATTAAATCAATAAAACTCTAAACAATCAAACGATTAGCAATGACAAGATTAACAAATTAAGAACAACGATCAAAGGAAAAACAAACTAAATAAATCTAGAACAATAAATGCAGAAAACAAAAAAGTTAACACCAAGATATATACTGGTCCAGTTCGATAGATTGATGTGATCTATGACTCTACTTCAGTTCTGGAACACCACCAATCCTTCTTTATTGATTGAGTAAGAATAAGTACAATATAGTCGAGACGAAATTCTCTGTTGAGTTCTCACAAAGTGCTTCAACTCTCACACTTACACCTAAGAATCTTCTTCATCTTCAGAAGATTCTTCTTACAAAACTTAAACCCAATCTCTCATATTTGCACCTCTCTCTCTACCTCTCAATCTTTTCTCTCTCAAACTCTCGATCTCATCTCTTTGAGTTCTTAATCTCGTCCCTTCTAAATAACAAAGTCAAGGTGGTATATATAGGCTAAGGATTAAGATCCTAAAGTCAGTGGCTGCAAGAAACGAGGTTGTTAAGTTAGTTATAACTTAATCAACTCATCTTTGAGCGAAGTCTCCACGTCAGCTTAAGTATCAGAGCCTCCAAGAACACAGGTGAGCTCTCAGACTCACGGACCGAGGACACTAGCTGAAGACGCTTCTAGATAGGATATAGCCTGCTGGAGTTGACTATCCTGATCTACCAATCCAGGAGTGACAACTAGTCAGCTCGAATTCCTTTCCAAAAGAGGACTAGCTATCTTGGAGACTGAACTCGTAGTGGATATGATAGTCATCTGGGAACTCCCATCCGGACTCGACTATCATTCTATAAGACTCCTTTTGGGACTAGAAATCGCGGGTGAATAAATTTCTAAAAGTGATGTTTGCATAGACCTTTTCATTTGGAGAAACTATACCACAAGTCACGCGTGTAATATATAATTTAGACCTTATTTTCAGCGTGTCAAATGTTTCTAAATTTATCAAATTTAGTAAGATATCTTATATAATTATAATATACACAACTATAAAAAAAAATGGACTAAAAATAAATAAAAGTGTACGTGTATTATAAAAATTTTCAACATATGAAAAACTATTTTGATAGTGTTACGGTTAAAATTGAACAAAAAATGGAAAACAAATGCTATTGAAATTCTTTCAAAAAAAAAAAATGCTATTGAAATCGTTTATCATGCCAAGTCAATATTAATGGGAAATTTACATAGTATATTAACTTTTGCTATTTTTTTACAAAAATACTGTCAGGCGGAATTTTTTACTTTTTTACTGTGTTTTTTTATAAGTTTCATACTGCAGTATACTGTGTTAAGTTTACACTGGTATTCTACTAGTGTTTTACTAGTGTTCTACTGTTGTTTTGAGTTGTTCTGCTTTGTGTTTTACTGGTGTTTTATAAAAACACAGTATTTTTGAAAAAATTTCCGTGTCACAGTATTTTTGTAAAAATTAACACAAATTCCAGTATTTTTGTAAATTTCCCTTATTAATATAGTTCTTCTTTCTGACGATAGGCCCAAAAAATCTTAGCCCACACGGAGTGATGTTGGGCTTTCACTACTTTGAAAAGCCCAAAAGTTTTTAGAGCATCATAACAAGTCAAAAAGAGGGAGAGAAGAGTCCTAAAACAAACCTCATTTTTCTTGTGGATTGAACGATAAAAAAACCATAATTTATTAGTTATAAAAAAACACTTGAGTGGCTTGACTTTGTTTCCCTCGACATTCTAAATTTTAATTTAGTTATGCCTAATAAGAACTCATTGTAATTCAATGTTAGACTAGTTTGCCAAAAATGAAGGTGCCATTATCATCATAGGGAAATTTACATGATATACTAACTTTTGTCATTTTCTTACAAAAATACTACCAGGCGGTATTTTTTATTTTTTTACTGTGTTTTTTAATAAGTTTCATACTGCAGAATACTGTGTTAAGTTTTCACTGGTGTTCAACTGGTGTTTTACTGGTATTTATACTGCTTTGTGTTTTACTAGTATTTTATAAAAACACAGTATTTTTTAAAAAAAATCCGTATGACAGTATTTTTGTAAAAATTAATCCAAATTCCAGTATTTTTATAAATTTCTCTTATCATAAGCAACCCTAACTGCCCAACTGCGAGCTAAAGAGGTTAAGACCCGTTTTAGAACCCACTCAAATTTAGAATTCAAAGATTTTAGATAAAAACAATCTTGGGCCCATTAATGGTCAAAGTCGGCCCATAAGGTGATTTGGATAATGTAAAGAGTATGTGTTCATCCTATTTAATTTGCATTGTTTTGTTTATATCGTATTTGATGCTCATTAAATACGGATTTTATATTTTTGATCCAGTCCACTTCGCATAACTTAAATTCATTCTACAAAAATACGAATTAAATCAAGTTATTTTAGATTAATTATTTTTTAATATTGAATTATTTAATATTTATTAAAAAAAAATATTTTTTTTACATAACTAACAACAAAATAAAATAAATTATCGTTATTGTGTGTTTACAACAATAAACTAAAATAAATAAAATAAAAAGAAGAAATTTAAAAAAAGAAAACAAATTGTATGTATAAAAAAATATTTAATTTTTTTTTTTTTAGAAATATTAAAATTTATTTTGGATTACATTTTCCTTCTAAATAAAAATAAAATATACATTTAATTACTAAGTTTTAAAATATATTTGTATCACGTGTATTGAATTTTTAAATATATAAATATGTGTGAATTAAATTGATTACGTTTATATATCAATTAATGTCTAATCTGTATAAATGTGAATTTTTAGATTTTTTTAGTCTAATATAATCCACACAAATACGAATATTTGCACTTTGTAGATTAAATATGATTGATTGGTTTAAATTGTATATTTGATGAACACTCCTACTAGTTTAGAGGTTGTATATTCACATATATTTAGGTGGTGATCAAATCAATTATTAGATTAGATGTGGTCTTCACTCATTTAACTATTTTAATTCACTTAATTAGTATCATTGTTTCTTTGGTTCAATTTTGATTAAGGTAGGAACAATATATGATGTGAAAACCATTATATATGCTATATTTGTGTGTTGATGTGTAGTCCACACATATTGTTATCAAAGTTATGTTCAACTAGTCAAAGTACACTTGCCTAATTGTCTACTTGTCAATAAAAGGAGCAAGATATATCCCTAAAAAGGAAATAATAAGCAAAAGCATAATGAATCTCATTATAGTGAAACATTTATTAAATTGTATCCCCTTCCCTATTTCTCACCCTCAACACTTTAGATTATATGCATTCATTCATTCAATGTAAATACATTCAAATTCATTAATTGCTTTTAAAGAAACTTTCCAATCCATAAATATGGTTTTAAGAGTGAAAAAAGAAGAAGCAAATTCTATATATATATATATTTTTCTCTACTCTTGTTATTTTTTTTAACACATTAAGTAAAACAAAAAAAAAAAACAAATACATATATATAAATAAACAATGACTACACATTTAAATTATACAATTTCTTATAACATGTAATTAATTAAACCATATAATTAAAAGTGATATGATTGATATGTTGGGTTTTATGTCCTAAATAAAACTCCATTTTAATGTAATCTATTTTATTCAATATCAATAAAGAAACAAAAGTATTTTTCCATTCATTTGTATGTTTTGGTTTATCTTATCAATTGCTTGTCTATTTGATTTATAAATTCATCCAAACCCTTTTCACATACTTGATCCTGTTTACTGTGTTGTCAACACAGTGGAAAGTAAACATGACTATGTGAATAAAGATTCCTAGATTTATCAGAACACGGGGTTTTACTGATATGATAATCTACAACAGAGTTTACTTAGATTTGGTAAAATGCTATGTTCTTTCCATAGCATTGGTTAAAGTAAAGCTTGGGTTGGGTGCATGGAGTATGCATCGGAAGGAACAGATATTGAACTTTGACATAGGTTAATCAAACTTACCGTAATATATATTCAAGTCAATATCGCCTAGTTGATCCTAGATCAAATGATCTTAATCCTGATATGATTAGGTTCAATCTCAAAAGTGTTATTCGTGTTCTTTGATTTTTTAGTTAAGCCTACTTTTGAGTCAAGGTGATACGTACATTTTGGAAACACGGTAGTGCAATTGAGTGGGAGCGCTAACATAAATATGGAATCTATAGCTTCTATCTGGCAAATAGAAAGTAAAGGATGATTTCCTTCGAGCTTGACCAAACGAAAATAAATGGTGGAGTACTCATTTTACTTAGCTGAAATATCATTTATACGGGGTTAAGTGTTTTAAGGATAAAATACATTGTAGGGTGTTATGGTAATCTAATCTCTTTACGGTTTAGATCATCTATATAGAGGATCATTGATCAAATTAGGATTATAACAATAGATAACTAATGACGTGTCTATATTGTGGAACATATAGAGCGTTCTATATACTGAGAGTGCAATTCTAAGTTCTATGCGTGGATTCAACAAAGAATTAATAAGTCAGTGACTTTAGGATGTAAATTCTTGATCTGCTTATTGGAAGCTCGGATATATAGAGTCATGGTCCCCCCACTAGTTGAGACAATATTACTTGTAAGACTCATTTAATTGGTTTTGATTAATCAATTATAATTCTCAAATTAGACTATGTTTATTTGTGAATTTTTCACTAAGCAAGGGCGAAATTGTAAAGAAAGAGCTTTTAGGGCATATTTGTTAATTAAGATACTTTGTATGGTTCAATTAATAAATATGATAAATGAAAATATTATTTAATAATTTTTTATAGCTATTAATTAAATAGTTAGAATTGACATTTAAATGGTTGAATTTGAAAATTGGCATTTTTGAGAAAATGAGATGCAGAAATGATAAAACAGCAAATTTCTAAAAGTGAGGCCCAAATCCACTAGCCATGGCCGGCCACCTTTGTAGGGTTTATCATTTAATATTTTTATTATTTTAATACCAAATAATTCAAACCTAACCCTATGTGGCATGCTATAAATAGATAGTGATGGCTTCAGGAAAAAGTGACTTTCACATCTTGTTTCCTTCAGAGAAAAACCTGAGCCTTTCACTCTAACCTAGCCGCCACCTTCCTCTCATTCTTCTTCATTGTAAATTTCGAACCTCTTAGTGATAGAGTAGTGCCCACACACAGCAAATAGTACCTTAATCATAGTGAGGAAGATCGTGAAGAAAGACATTCAACAAGAAGGACATTCGGGCTCAGATCTTCACAATACTCTACGACAGAAAGGATACAAGGGTTAGAGATTTGAGTGGAAGGAGACATATTATTCCGCTGCACCCAATGTAAGGTTTCTCATACTTTATATGTGTTTATTTATAATCGTTTTAGAAGTTCATATTTACGGTGTTAATCAACATACTTGTGAGTAGATCTAAGATCCTGGTAAAATAATTTCCAACATGATCCTCATTTAAACTAATCATATTATCCAAATTGGAACCTATTGTTTTAAAATAATAGTATCATTCAACTCTGTAATATTTTAGTACAATTTGTTATTACACATATTATTACTAAACTTGACATCCTGCCATCGATTAAAATAAAAGAAAGCCAAACTAGCAATTACAATTTTTTAATCATTTTTTACTTCATATCATATGCAATTTTGTATTTTATTTTATGCGAATTTTGCTTATTTTATTATAAGGCTAATTAGGATTTTTATCTCCTGAATTTTGACATATATCAAATCATGCTCCCTGTACTTTTAAGGTCGTTAAAAATACCCTTTGAACTATTGAGATTATTAGATTTAAGGACTTTTGTCTAATTTCATTCAATTTTACAATTTTAGTGATTGTTTATATTGGAGAACATTGTCCCACATGGATTAAATGTAAAAGTATTGAGCCATATATAAGAACATGGGCTACTCCACTCATTGCCAATTGGTTTTGAGATGGAACCCCATGATTCTCAACATGGTATCAGAGCCATATTCATTGCGGGCAAGTGATCCTATCCGATCCGCACCTATACAGATAGTGACCATGTCCACTCTGATACGGTTCAAGATTGATGAGCAAAAAATAGTCATCATCTTGAGGGGGAATGTTGTGGACATTGTCCCACATAGAATAAATGGTAGAGAATTGAGCCATATATAAGAACATGGGCTACTCCACTCATGGCCAATTGGTTTTGAGATGGAACCCCATGATTCTCAACATGGTATCAGAGCCATATCCCTAGCGGGCTTTCGATCCACACCTATCCAGATGGTTAGCCAGCCGCACGAGATCCAGATGGTGCAAAGACGCCTGAGATCCGAACAAAAATAAGCGAGCAAATAGCATGGCCTGTGATAAGGTGATTCAAGATTGGTGAGCAAAAATAGCCACCATCTTGAGGGGGGATATTGGAGAACATTGTCCCACATGGATTAAATGTAAAAGTATTAAGCTATATATAAGAACATGGGCTACTCCACTCATTTCCAATTGGTTTTGAGATGGAACCCCATGATTCTCAACAGTTTATGTACTAAATCATGCCTCCTGAACTTTCATCCATGCTAGATTTTTTTACTAAAATTAGAAAAAAAATCCTTAAATCCAATAATCTCAATAGTTCAGGGGGCATTTTTAACGACCTTAAAAGTTCAGTAGGCATGATTTGGTACATGTCAAAATTTAGAAGGTAAAAAATCCTAATTAGCTTTATTATAATTGCAATTTCGATTAATCAATTGTTATCTCTAAGAAAAATATTTATTATTTGAAAATATATAAAAATATGTTATTAAATAAAAATAATAACATGTAGTTGCTACTAAGGCACAATCTTTATGTTTACTTTCAAATCTAAAATTATTGCTGAAAAATTCCTTCTTCTTTTTTTCTTTTTTAAAACAAAAAATGGAGAGAAATTCATTAAAAGAGGCATGCAAATGAAAAATTGAGATGTGATGATAGGAATAATAATATTTATAAAAATACAAAAATTAAATTATAATGACAGCTTGCATGGGCATTGCTTTAGTAATTATTCATTAACTCTTATTTATATGTTTGACTTTTGGATTCCCTTATTAATTTAATTAAATAAATAAAAATTCAAACATCACACGCTTTATTTTTTACATCCACTCCATCAATTTCATAGTCAACTCCTTCAATAAAGGCATAAATACTATGATGAAAGCACTTATTATTATTATTAATTTATTATTAAGTAACCGCATTTTCTTATATTATAATAATTATTATTGTTATTATTATTATAAGATAATTTTACATATAAAGATGTACGGATATATTTTTATTTATTTTGATATTCGAAATAATTTTTTAGTTAAATTTTTTTATGGTCAGATAAGTTATGATTATTTAAGACATCTTACAAAATTTTAAGAAATTCAAAAAAAAGTAACATGTCGAAACTAAGATTTGAATAGTGTATTACATTCGTGATTATTTTATTTTATACGCGTGTGAATAAATTGTTTAAATATTATTTTATATATTGTAAATTATTTCGTATTACAAATTTTTTTATAAAATATCTTTAATAAGAGTATTGCTATTGAGTACTGGTGACCAACACCATTTATAAAATTAGTTAGTGATATATATAAGTTTCGATACTTAATTACACTAATAACACTAGAAAGAAGTACTAAGCATTAATAATATTTTTTAACAATTATTTTATATAATGTATACGAATATAAAAGAAAAATTGGACTTAAAAACCAAAACAAATAGATGACCATTATTATATTTTTCCAAAAAAAGAATATTTAACAACAAACACAAACATCTTCCAAAAGTCAAAACTCTTTGAGATCAAATCAAGTTCAAGTTTTTAAGCACTAATCATTTCCACCAACACAAAAAGCTTAAATCTTTTCTTCTTTTTCTTTATAAAAATTCCATTTTTTTTCTTTTAAAAAAATTTCAATGGGTAACGGAGGAGGAAAGATCGGACGTTGTTTCGCCGACGCCGGAGAAATTTCTCTCCGGCACAATATCGCCGTCGTTATCTCAGACCCACTTAACGAAAACCACGGCCATTCCTTCTGTTACATCCGACCCGACCCGACTCCTCTCCCACCCTCAAAACCCCAAAACGAAAACAACAACAACAGCCCCAAAACGACAACGTTTCGATCAATCTCCGGCGCTTACGTCAGCGCCAACACCTTCACACCTCTCTCAACATCTCTCATTGATTCCTACACAGACATTTCAGGTAGTAACTTCGAAAGCTCAACTCTTTTCGCTTCGATCCCTTTACAACCGGTGCCCCGCCTTTCATTCCAAGGCGGTGCACCGGGTTATTCGGGCCCGATCGAGCGCGGTTTCATGTCGGGCCCGATCGAACGTGGGTTCACTTCTGGCCCGATCGATGAAGAACAAATTAAAGAAGAAGAAGATGATAATAAAGTTATGAAATTTAAGGTTTCGGAAAAACCCGAAAAGCAGAGCTTTATCAAGATTCTTAAGAGAGCCATTTCCGGTGGCTTAGCTCGTGGTCGTGGGAAGAACAACAAATCCATTGTTGCTCCGATTAAAGGAGGAGTTGATTCTGATGAGAAGAAGAAGATTGTTGTTGTTGAAGAGAAGAATAATGTAGGTTCGATTAGTACTAATTCGAGTTCGAATAAGGTTGTTGTTGTTGTTGATGATGATGATGAGGATGATAAGGTGAGAATTATTGAGAATGATCTTCAATGGGCACAAGGAAAAGCAGGTGAAGATCGAGTTCATATAGTAATATCCGAAGAACACGGATGGGTTTTTGTGGGAATCTATGATGGTTTCAACGGTCCAGATGCTCCTGATTATTTACTCAGTAATCTCTACCCTAATGTTCATAAAGAACTTAAAGGGTTGTTATGGAATGAAGAAAAGTTTCAATCTTTATCGAATTCGAATAATTCGGAATTGGACATGAAAAAACAGGGGAAGAGATGGAAAGGAGAATGGAACAGAGAAAGATTAGAAGTTGATAAGAAAATGAAAGAGAATTTCAATGGTGGAGAAAAAAATGTATTGAAAGCACTTTCAGAGGCTTTGAAAAAGACAGAAGATTCTTATTTGGATATAGCTGATAAAATGGTTATGGAGAATCCTGAATTGGCTTTAATGGGTTCTTGTGTTTTGGTTATGTTGATGAAAGGTGAAGATGTTTATTTGATGAATGTTGGTGATAGTAGAGCTGTTTTAGCTCAGAAAATCATGGATCATAATAATAATCATAATCATATCAATGAATATGAGTTTTCTAATTTAACTTCTTTACAGTTAACAATGGATCATAGCACTTATGTTAAAGAGGTAATTAGTGATTTGATTAATAATTTGTTGTGGTATAATTTTATGGGCATTTTTTTGATTTTGACATGAGTTATTGTTGTTTTTTTCAGGAAGTAGAGAGAATTAAGAAAGAACATCCTGATGATGTTTGTGCTGTGATGAATGAGAGAGTTAAAGGGTATTTGAAAGTTACTAGAGCTTTTGGTGCAGGCTTTCTTAAACAGGTAAAAAAAATATTAGTATTATTTCGGTATATCCATTATCTGTTTCGGCATTTAAAATAGCATTTTAGTTTTTTTTTTCTCTAAATTTTTAAAAAGTTAACATTTTTTTATAATGTCGAGAATAAATTTTAAATATTTACTTACTAAGATAGTCATGTATGCAATAAAATAATAAAATTTTATTTTTAGTATTGTAAATCTATTTAGAATCGTTTCGAAATTTCGCAAATAGTGTTAATACTAAATAACTAAAATGTACATAATTATGAAGAAAAAGATGAATCAAAAAATTCTTTTTGATACCAAAACAGATAAAATAGTGTACTATGAATTTAACCTAATCTTGTTTTTGTTTTTTTGTAATTTGTTTTGATATTCAGGATAGTGTCTTAGTTTATTTTTTCTTTCTTTTATGAACGTAGACATTATAATTATTTATAATTACTTATAAATTTTCAAAAAAGTATGATAATTTATAATGTCGAAAAATAAGATTTGAACATTTATTTAAATCTTATTTTAAATATTTTAAATAACTACAACGTATACAGTAAAATTAACCAAAAAGAGAACACCGAAACAGATAAAAGGGCGACTTACCCTAATGTTGTTAATCATTTTGTGTATTGAAATTAATGTTTGCTTTTGTTTTTGTTGTTTGTGTAGCCAAAGTGGAATGATGCATTGCTTGAGATGTTCAGAATTAACTATGTTGGAAGTTGTCCATACATAACATGTTTACCATCAGTTTATCATCACAGATTGAGCTCAAGAGACAGATTTTTGATACTGTCTTCTGATGGATTATACCAATATTTCACCAATGAAGAAGCAGTTTCTGAAGTTGAATTTTTCATTGCTTCATTTCCTGATGGTGATCCTGCTCAACATTTGATTCAAGAGGTCTTGTTTAGGGCTGCAAGGAAAGCTGGTATAATCATATCACTCTCTTTCTCTCTTTTCAATTCAAAACTATACATAATTTTAATAGTTAATATAAAAAAAGCTAACTACTATAAGTATTTTTTTTTTCAAAAATAAACAATAATAAATTATGTAGGTTAATTAGGATTTTTGTCTTCTAAATTTTGACATGTACTTAATCATGTTCCCTGAACGGCTTTAAATATTCCCCTGAACTATTGATATTGTTGAATTTAGAGACTTTTGTCCAATTTCATTCAATTTTACTAATTCAATTATTGTTTATGTACTAAATTAGACAAAAGTCCTTAAATTCAACAATTTCAATAGTTCATGATGGATTTTTACCGATCTTAAAAATTTAAGGAGCATGATTTGATACATGCCAAAGTTCGAGAGTGTAGGAATAAAAATGAGTAAATACTATTTTAGATTTTGTATTTTACAAAAATTACCAATTAAACTATTTATTTTATTAAATAACAAATTTAATCCTGTATTTTTCAAATAGTATACTTAAGTTCAATTTTCGCTAATTTCTAACACAAATAGATGTAAAAAAAAAAAATCAGTCTGATCATAACATCTTTTGGTTATGTTATTATTAAAATTTATTTTGACGAAAGTTAACTTAAAATATTATTCTGTATCATTTTGAAAAAATAAAATCTAAATCGTCATATTAATAAAACAAAATATCCATTTAGTAATTTTTACAAATTACACGGTCCAAAATATTTTATAACAATACTCGAAAGTATATTCATATGTATTTATGCTTATACAAAATTTGGTGCAATGAATGTAGGAATGGATTTTCACGAGTTGCTCGATATCCCACAAGGGGAACGCCGGCGATACCACGATGACATATCCATCATTGTTATTTCTTTGGAGGGAAGAATATGGCGTTCGTCTGTGTAAATACCAAAAAAAAAAATTACAAACAAAAATATAGTGTAGATACAAAGAAAAGTTGAACTTTTTTTTTTTGCTAGTTCATCTCCAACTCCCTTGTTATTTTTTTCCCTTGGAAGTTCTAGCATTGTTCATTTTATACGAATACATCTTTGATCGGTGTAAAGAGAAATCATAGTATCGTTTTGTTATATACTCACATTTTCATTGTTTTTTTTTGGTTGTACACATGAATTTTGTACTAAAATTTTCTCACAATCCTAATAAAAAATACTATGAAAAAAGTATTTTCTCAACTAATTTTTACTGTTGAAAATGTACCTTTTTTCGTTGTTTGTAAATAACTAAAAGATTAGGCTAAGAGTTTAAGACACTTTCTTTGCTAATACTAGCATTGTGCATGTCGAAATATAAAGAGGACGAACGATTAATGATATATGCACACAAAATATATATCAAACTGGTTTAAAGTTTTTTTAAATTATAAGTTTTAGCTCAATAGGATGTGATTGGCTAAGTATAAATGAGTAAGGTTTTCATTTAGAGCATTCAATTAAAAGGACTTCAAAAATTTGATTTAAAAAAAGCTTAAAAATTTAGGTAGGAGAAATGTTAAAATGTACTATTGGTGTTTAGCACTTTTTTAGGTGTAATACTATTATTGGTACAACTAAATATAGAATTTTATATAATAACTTTTAGAGAATATTACTAACTAATTGTAAGACGAAACTTTTAGAAGATAGTAACTATCACTAATTCTCAATAACAATATTTTTTAGGAAGAATCTTTAAAATTTAGTCATTTTTTGTAATATATAATTAGAATTAAAATTGTAATTAGTGCAATAGTATCTGTGTAATAATTAGACAAATAGTATAAATATGAGAAATGCTAAAAGGTACTAATAGTGTTTAGCATCCTTTTATATGTCAATATGAATATTGGTTCAATTACGTATCAGGTTCCATTTAATTTAATGTAATAACTTTAAAAGAGTATCGTTAGCCAATTACAATGCGACTTATCTAGAGGTGCTAGACACCACTTGTACCCAATAACAATACTCTATAAATATTTTGTATCGAGTCTAAAGCTATGACAATGGTTCGAGAAAAAAAGTGAATGAGGAGGAAATTGGGAGAAAAATATAGGCAAAGTCTCGAATAGAGTAATATTATTATTAATGCATTTTCTCAAGGGCTCCAAAAACTTAGCTTAATTGGAGACTTTTTTTTTATGGTTCCAAAGGGACGGTTGAGAAAGTTGATTTATTATTTATTTATTTTATTTTTGGGAGTAGAAGTTGATTTAAAAAAAAAAAAGTTTGTAAAGAAGTTAAATAGATAAAAACATTAGATGAGTTACAATTGAATGAAACCAAACCAAACCCATGAATCTTCTATAAATGGAGTTGGTGATACAATTTCTATCTTTTTCTTTTCAAATTCTCTATCTTAACATTGAAAGGTGATGATCAAACATTCAAAATTAGAGTGTCCTTAATTGGCTATTTTCATTTTTTTCTTCTTCTTCTTCTTTCTCTTTACCAAATCTACAAAACTAGAAATATCTACTATTCTCTTCTCTTTTCTTTTGCCATTTTAAGGAGTAATAAGTCTTCAAAGTGGAGTTCGTACATGTCATCATTTTGATGGTTAGGTATGAACATAAAATGATTTTCAAGTTAAGCTTTGCTATTCATTTCGAAGATAATGTTAGAATTTAGGATAAGGTGAATGAGATTCTATCTCAAAACCAATTAGCTATAGAATGAGTAACTTTTTCATCTTATATATTCTATTATCTTTCCACACATTAACAATGTGAGAGTCTATCTCTAACATATACCAAACAATCAAATCCACATAGGGGTTGGTTAGCATGTCAAATTTGATTTTAAAACTTAATTAGATTCGATTGGATGATAATAGGTATAACAAGTCCTCTTCGAGACAGAACGAATCTTCAAATACACTCTTCGAGACAAAATCAATCTCCTAATTAAACAAATAAAGTTCAATTTTTTCATTTCATATCCATTAATCTCTAAGTAATTACATATTTATAGGTTTTACACACTTTTTGCAAATTACTAAATAAACTCTTATAGTATTTTTATAGTGTAACATATAATAATTTTCAAAATCTAATTACTAATTAAATTAGATTAAACGAACATAAAAAAAAATGGGAATAAGTCGAATATTCACCGTTACATACAAATATATTTAGAGTATTGCTATTAAACGATAAAAAATATTACAGAGATAACAATGTTTTTTTTTTTATTTTTTTTTGGCAAGCAAGATTTTATTGCCCAAGAATGATTTTTCATATTACTTATTAAATTAAAATATACAAGAGCCAATATTAAATTAGATCAATAACAATATAATATATAGGTATGTACTTACTTACAATAATCATTCTTGAATTTCTCATATTATATTTATTATAAATATCTAGTTATACATTTATATGTTGTAATAAAAACTAAAACAAAGGACAAAAGAGTGTGACAAATTCACATGTTTGAAATTTGGTTTTAAGAGAGTTTAGTTGGAGAATATGATGGTGATAGTCAAGTATAACAATGTCATAATTTTTCTTTAATTTCTTGACCCTTTATTTATTTATTTTGTTTTAAGTATTAGTTTACCATATCCACGTTCTCTTATTTTTATTTGCTTATGACCTTAGACTTTGTTTTTAAATTTAAATTAATTCATGCCCTCCAATTATGCATCACCTCAAAAAACAAAAGTCAATCAATTGCATATTTTTCTATCAATTTAATATCTTCAAATGCTTTTATTCTACATATTTAAACACATAATGGCATGTAATAGAAACATTACAAATTTAGAAATGAGAAGCCAAAACAGATGAAAGCACAAGTTGTTTTTTTTTAAAAAAAAAAATAATATAAACTTATTATAATTTAAGAATATACTTATTTGATACTTTGTGTTTTTTTAAAATATTAACTTTGGTACTTTATGTTTTCATAAATGCTTATATGATATCTTATATTTTGAAAATGTATATTATAAGATATATATATATTTTTATATATTAAAAGTGTCTATCTAACGGCATTTCTTGGTTTAACAGAATATACTTAAAAATAAAATAATATTGTGTTAAATTTAACGATTAGGTTTGATCTCCTGTTAACAAATAAACCCAATAATTAAACCAAAAAATTAAACAATCTTTTAAATATTAATAATCTCTTTTTAAATTAAAAAAATCATCTTAGACACATATATATTTTTTTTTATTTATTTTTTAAAAAAGAAAATCTTTATATATTAAAGTTAACCTCACCTTATCTAATGTTTTCTCTGGATAAGCATAGGAAGTAGAAATACTATTTTTATCTTTGTGTGATTGCAGATATACCACTTCTGTCATTGACCCACTTTTTAGCTTTATAAATGAAGATGTTCATATAATATTAACACTTTACAGAATATTTATAGATATAAACTTACATTATAATGCTATGTTAAAAAAAGAACTAAATAGAATAATCTACTACTCCAATAATAAATTTATTTACAATTTTATAATTACACTAATATTATTTTTAATACATTATTAAATAATATTTCAAATATAAATATTTAATTTTTTCAAAAAAAAAATTTGTAATATTTAAAAATAAAATACATTCAAAATCTTAAAAATACCAAAAATCTTAAATGAAACTAGCAATACGTGGCTCGGCACGTACATTCACTTAGTATATATATATACATATATATATATATACTTTATAAATTCTACAATAGGCAAGAATTTTAAAATAAAAAAATTACAATTTGAAGAAATTATAAATCTTTTTTTTTTTCGTTATACAAACCAACTCTATATTTAGTATAATAATATAGGAGTGGTCAGGTTAGATTTATTGGGTTGAGATAAATATTTTAGACTTTACTATATTTAATGATAAAATAATTTAACTTAGTGCATACAAGATACATGTAAATATATATATATATATATGTATGTGTGTATGTGTGTATGTAAATATATATGTGTACGTGTGTATGTAAAAATTCAGAGTTTCCATTTCCAACCAATTATAAAATTATTTGGCTACTTTTAAACACATATTGGTTACAAAATAAAACATGTTATATTAATTTTAGTAATTTAATGTTTCTTTTTTTTTGTAAAAAATTTGATGTTTGGTTACCTATATTTACAATTTTGTTACATTATGATAAAATATTAAATATTTATACTACTAGGCAACATCTTATCTTAGTTAATTTTTAGTAACTCATTATGTTACTTTATAGTGAGATTATTACTTAATTAGTTTAAGAAAAGTGAGTTATTATTTTGGTTACTTTCTTAACTATTAGATGAAAATAATGTATTATTGTATAATTCTACAATGTACCTTTAAAAGGGGTCCACCGATATACTCCTTTTTTGTTTCGGTATCTAAGAGAATTGTTTCAATTTTTTTGTTGACGTCTACGTGATAGTTATTTAATACATTTTGTAAAATTTTGAAAGATCTATAAAAATTTAACACGTTAAAAATAAGGTTCAAACAGTCTGTTGTAGGCGAGTGTCTTTTATTTTATGCTCGAAATAGATTGTTTGAACCCTATTTTCGGCACGCTAAATTCTTTTAAATTTCTTAAAATTTTACAGAATTTCCTAAATAACTATAACGTAAACGACTATAAAAAATTCGATTAAATTTTATTGTCAAACACCGAAACAGATAAAGGGTGTATCGATGGACCCTTTTTTAAAGGGTGAATTGTTGAATTTTTCTTTATTATTTTGGTCACTCTTTAGTCGGTTATTGTATTAGTTACTTTTAAAATTTGTTTGTGATACTTCTGGTACCTTTTAGAAGAAAAATAACTTGTCTAATGAAAGTTACCAATAAAAACAGCATCAACAGAAAAACACATATCATTTTGTTTTGATTATGTATTGGTAACTTATTTACTTTGTTACTTTTTTGTAACAATTTAACAAATGCAGAAAAACAACAATAGTAGCACATTTCAATTTTCAGATCTAAAAATAGGCAAAAAAAAAAGAGAACAATAATAAAATTTAGATCTACATAAAAATTAATTAAAATGTACATGGTACAATTTTTTGTTTTTTCGTTTTTTTTTTTAAGAAAAATCATTAAAAAAAATGTCTGAAATATTGTCTCTGGACATAGAAAAAAAAAAGAGGAAAAAAGATATCGTCAGTCATTCATGAGAAATAAAAATAAAGACATCGGTGTGGAAAACTAGAATTAAAAAATACAAAACACTAAATATAACTTAGGAAAACTTTCTAGTGTGCACCAATGTACCTTTTAGCTGTTTTGACATTTAAGATAATTTTTTTGTCTATTTTTTTTATAATCGTGTCGTTCGCCAAAAACAAAGTTCAATTCGAACAATCTACACGTGTATACTTCTTTTATTTTATATGCTTGTTTGAACACTGCTTTCTATATTGTAAATTATATTAAATTTTATTTAATATCTTAAATAACTATAAACGTATATGATAATTAAAAAAATTGCTAAAAACTACTTATTTCATGACATATAAATTTTAATGGGTCGGACACTAGTTGATTAAAATAATAAGTGCACCTACAATAGAAGAAAAATCAAACAACCTTGAACATGCAAATCATCAATCAATCAAACATTTATAACTTTTAAATTTTAAGCTTAAAAAAACTTGAGCAACATTTTTCTTATTTCTACTAACATATCCCAATTTCAAAATAACAAAGACTAACTATTTATATTACAACAAATCAAAAACCCATGAGCATGTATAACTCTCAATTTTTTTTGAGCTTAACAAAATTTGTGCAACATTTTCTCTATTTCAAAAAGTAACTATATCACTAACAAATCAAATATCAAACAACATTAATCATGTTCAAAGTTTTAAACAAAACATACTAAAAATTAAAGTCTATAATCCAAGCAACAAGAGTATTGTTGAAATATGGTTACAAGTATCTGGTTACTAATTTCAGTTTGCCACATTAGCAAGTCACTCTTGCTATTTCTGTTCACTCGGATTTGTGACTTGGTAGGGTGTTAGTTCAGTCCCTATAATTATAAGGGTCAATACCATTTTAGATCTTGTATTTTATAAAAGTTATTAATTAGACCATTGTTTTGTAAATAATAAAATAAATTCTGTATTTTTCGTAATGGTATAAATAATCAACTTGAGTAAACGTAACCAGTTTTGTCATAACACTTCTAGATCGGATTATTATTAAGTTTTATTTCGATAAAAAAAATTAGTTCAGATATTATTTAGTATTATTTAAAAAAAAATATAGGGTCTAATTTGTCATTTATTAAAATAAATAGTCAAATCGGTAACTTTTTCAAAATAGATGGTCCATAACATTATTTACCCTAACTATAAATATATGTCTTTCCATTGAAAATAGTTAATTCACTCTAGAGAGAGAGAGAGAGAGGGGGGTTGTAAACACTAGAGAGAAGCTTAAATTAAAACTTGTATTGTAGCTCTATAATTGCTTTTAGTGTTAAACTTTCTATAACTCATGTTCGAGTGGAAGTTTCTTGATTGTTTCCTTAAGCTAAATCATCTTAACTAGTTCATGTTTTCTTAAGCTAAATGTAAGATTTGCCAATGTAATGTTTTTTCTTAATACAAATTTGTAAACTAAGTAAGAATAAAAATACTAATAAGTGATTATTATTAAAATTTCAATTTCAAAAAGGCTTGGGCTTTAAAGGCAAAGCATGATAAATTTCTTGCGCATGGTTGAATAATGAATCATTTCAATCAGGATTATTTAACTACGTACTTTATTTTTTTACTTTTTTATGTTGGGGCAGAATTTTTTTCAAAAATACTGTGTAAATTTTACACTATGTATTGTGTTAAATTTTTACTATTGTTTTACGGTTGTTTTTTAGTTGTTCCGTTGTTGTTTTTAGTTGTTCTATTTTGTGTTCCACTGTTGTCTTATAAAAAAAATAGTATTTTTTTAAAAAAATAATTCGTGTGACAGTATTTTTGTAAAAATTAACCTAAATTTTAATATTTTTATAAGTTTCCTTTTAATTATCATCCTAATAAATTAATAATATTATCAAACACATTTAATTAAGTTGTATACTTTTTGACACTAATAATGTCCTCTTCTAAAATGATCAAAAAATACTTATATTTCAATAGTCAAAGTTGCAAATCATTAAACACCTTATAATTCTAAAAGTCTTTATCATAATGGTCTCACGTTATGTTAATTATTAGTTATTATTATTATTATGGGCCCTATTTATTTTTTCTAAAAACAAATCCCTCTTATCACTTCTCTTCCATGGTCAAAATATGCTCAAACTTATTGGATGCATGCAAATGCACATCATTACAACACTGCAAATCATAAATATATAAATGTATTATGATCAAATTAATTTAATGGTGATCTTTGGAAACAATTTCCTAAAATGTACCAAGTAATAATATTCGAATCCTTTCCTATTGAATTCATCATATATGAGACTTTCATGTATAATTGAAATTGACCTTTAATGCTAAGGTGTAATGTGATGTTTCCAATGGAAATACAGTCACTTTCCATTCTTTTAAGTTAGTGCAACAACAAAATTAACACAAATATCATTGACTTTTATTTTAGTTTTAATAATGGTGAGTCTTCTATAAACATATATATGTTTATATATAAATTAAAATAGTGCTGGAAATACGAATCGGCTTTTTAACATTGTACAAAATTATTACGAGTCCAGAAGACATGTATACAAATTAAGCACGAAAAAATATGCGCTTGAGCACGACACGACATGATGCTACAAATTAGCACGACACGTAGGACCGGCCCTGAGTAGAAATCGGTCATAGGCCAAAAAAAAATTTTAGGCCCTTACTATAAAGATAAATTATATTT
The DNA here is from genome assembly GCF_029168945.1 of Cannabis sativa. Classification (NCBI taxonomy): domain Eukaryota; kingdom Viridiplantae; phylum Streptophyta; class Magnoliopsida; order Rosales; family Cannabaceae; genus Cannabis; species Cannabis sativa. The sequence continues at coordinate 3,174,871 of NC_083607.1, read as the reverse complement.
TTAAAAATTATTAAAAAAATATATATTTTTTAAAATGTATTTTTTTTATTTGGGTCCGGCCTATGCCTAAGGCCGACCCTAATGACACGACATAAAAAACACGAAAGACACAATATGTAAGCACGAATAAACTAGTCTAAAAGGCATAACATGCGACAAGCCCAAAAAGTACGACACGATATATTAAAAAGCCTTATAATTTATTATTATTATTATTATTATTATTAATAGTAATAATACAATATTTTTTTCTAATCAATTTTGTAAGATGATTTTTTATATTATATTAATATGTGGGTTGTTAAATATTTGTTTATTGTAACCGGTTTTTATTTTTAATTTTTGTTTTGGTTATTTAAGTAACTGGTTTATGTAAGTTAATTTTTCATTTAATTATTTTACTGTGAAATTAATTTTAACTAAGTTGGTTAATGTAACAGGTTTATGTATGTCACATTATTCACATCTCACTTTAGAAAATAGCTAGTATTAAATGTTCACTATTAGTTTCTTTGGGGAGTTTCATTGGGGGGACTAGCTAGCTAGGAGAAATTAGGTTTCATGCCTAACTCTATGATATTTTGGGACTAAGAACTTTTGCAAGTATTAATAAGGATATAACAAGATGAGAAATAGTTGAGAAGATTATTTTATAATACATAAATGCTTAAAATTTTGAAATTTTTACATCAAAAATCTAATTTACTCAATTTATTACAAAAAAAAAAACCATACACGCTTACATCATCATTTTTACTTTTCCTCTTTCTTTTATTACAATTATACCACTTACACATCAATTCCATGCATGCAGTCACGTCATTGATTGATGACTTATATCAATCACACCTTACATCATTCACTTATCTTTTTCTCTTCTTCCTTTTTTTTTTTTATTATTTTCAATTTCTTTTCAGTTTTTTTTTTTAAATAAAACCTCCATAGCTGAACTCTTCTCCTCCCCTTTTGCCAAAGAAAAGTTCTAAAATGGGGTTGAAATCTGTAGCTAATAAGAATAACACGATGACTCCGATTTTGCTTCTCAACTGTCGAAACGTGAGCGAACTCCTCTTAAAAAAAATCAAAGGTTGCTGCCTAGGAAAAAATTCATCAAGATAATGCTCAAAAAATGATTAAGATGGAGCTGGTCTTCGATCTCAGGTTTGTTTTCGGTTTCTTTTTCGTTTCCCCCATTTTTGAAATTTTTTTCGTATTTGACATTAGTGTGTTTTGTGTTTATCGATTTTACTATTTTAGGTTTTTCATTTTAACATTTCTTTTAGTTTTGTTTGGTTTTTTAGGGCTTCTATTTTTTTTAGTTTAATTTATTTGTTCTTTTTATGAGTTTTTCATTTTTTGGTTGTTTAGTCTTAATTTCTGTTTTATTTTGTTGTTTTTTTTTCTGTTTTTGTTTTTCGAGATGTTTTATTATTTTTCATTTCAGTTTCTTCATTTGATTATTTCTCATTTTGTAATAGTTTTTTCATAGTTTTTTAATAGTGTAAACACCTTCTGTATGTATTTTTTTTTTAATATATTTTTTGTATAGTTGTTTCCTGTCCATTTTTATATCATCAATGGGTAACAATGAGATTTATCATGGATGTTGATGTTCAAAGAGTTTTTCCTGTATTTTAGTTTGTATACAGTTATTTTGTAGTTTTATTATAGTTTTGCTACTTGCATATGTTATTTCATTATAAAACTAATATGCGACTATTTGCACAAAACTTACTATATATAACTACTATTTCTGAGTCCCCGTCAAATTAAATTCCTGCATAATATATAAACTATCATAAAACGATAATGCAACTATAAGGCAACCAAAACAAAAAATAAACAGACTTATACGTAACTGGTTGTACCTTAATTCGAATTTGCTCTTCTTATTGTGTTTTAAAAAAAATATATTCAATATTGGAAACCAGTGATCAATCAAAATACAACTGTATATAACGTAGATCTATTATTCATGAGATTTTTTTAAAAGAAAAAATTCACAGCATATTGTTTTGGATTCAGTGCATGGGAGCTCCAGATCTGTTTGTTACAGATCTACATTTCATGAATTTGGATTTTGATATTAGGGGGAGTTGTTTTGATCGAATAAAACAGAAAACAAATGTGTAATTTCAGTTTCTTCACAGTTTTTCTGATTTTTTTTCGTCATTTTCTGTTTAGATCATTGCAGGTCTTCTTTTCCAGTTGATTTCGCCAGAATTAATGGTTGTATTTTTCTCGTTTTGGTTTTATTTTGGTTGTTTTGCGATTTTGAAACGATCGCGGTATTTTCATCTTCAACGTTCGCTCTGTACAGCTGAAGGCTTAGTGCATGTGGTATTTTTGTAAATATTTGTATGTGGACTGTATAAATGTTTAATGTGTCGGCCCATAGTATTTTTGTAATTTTTTTTCCTTTTTTGTATTTTTTTGTTTTTTTCCCTTAAATTTTTAATTTAGGTGGCTTTTTGGTTTGGAATGATAATAAATTGTAATAAGAATAATAATGGAAATGATAGGGAAATTTACATGGTATACTAACTTTTGCCATTTTTTTACAAAAATACTGCCAGGCGGTATTTTTTACTTTTTTACTGTATTTTTTTATAAGTTTCATACTGCAGTATACTGTGTTAAGTTTCACTGGTGTTCTACTAGTGTTCTACTGTTGTTTTGAGTTATACTGCTTTGTGTTTTACTGGTGTTTTATAAAAACACAGTATTTTTGTAAAATTTCCGTGTGACAGTATTTTTGTAAAAGTTAACCCAAATTCTAGTATTTTTGTAAGTTTCCCAAATGATAATATGATATTTGATTTGTTTTTAAAACAATAATAAGAATGAGTAGTGTGATAATTTTTTTTTTTGAACAAGAGGAATAATATTATTCAAAAAACGAAACAAGATACAACAACAATTGAGGCAAAAATAGCCCCAACCAAACAAGCCGAGCAACAACAAGAACAACACAGCCAGACCAACTACCAGTTTAATATTACATCAATGAAATAAATGTTCTTTCTACTGCTATTGAAGGGACCCAAACATAAAATTCTAGACTTCATCATTTTCTTCACATCCTGGCTAATCCTGCTTGGGGAAGAACAAAACAAGTTAAAAAGACAGTTATTTCTATTTTGCCAAATGAGATAGAAAGTGGCAGCAGCCACTACATTGATCACTCTATTTTGGATGTCATGTCGAGCTAAAAAACACCTGTTAAAAAGATCAGTGTTTTGGATGTTGACCAAGTAACTTGACCAAGCCAAGAACATATATGATTAACCATCTGTTTTGCAAACAAGCAATCAAACAAAATATGGTCATGCGATTCTTCCTTCAGCTCACAAACGGGACACCTGATGTCATGAATCGGCATGATTCTAATCAGTAGTGTGATGATTATAATATTCTTATTTTAAATTATTTTGATAATAGAAGAATATAAAAAGTGTAAGAGTAATTTTTTATTTGTATAACAATATAATAGTGATTACACAAAATATCATAACCGTGATTACATTATAAATATATATATAATAATTTCAAAAATTAACCAAACAATATAATTATAATGATAATGTTTTTTTTTTTTTTGATGAAATATCAACTTCATTAAATTAACATTCTGAGTACAAAACATTCAGAATAGCAACTGGAGCATTAGACACAGAAATATTACAACCAGATAAATACCGTGACATTCTAGCTACAACATGTGCTAGACGGTTTGCTGATCGTTTGACAAAACAGACTTTTATTGAAGGCATAGAAAGCAAAAGAGAACGACAGTCTTGAGCTAGATTTCCAAAAATGGAACAAAGAGGCAAGCAGCTACGAATAGCTTGAATAGAGACTAGACTGTCAGATTCCAGAACAACATGTTGCCAACCGTTTCGTTTGATCCAACTTAGAGCCTCTTTGATACCCATGATCTCAACAACCTCTGGAGTGAAGGCACCATTAGAACAGTGAGTTGTAGCATCAATAAGAGACCCTGAGTCGTTTCTGGCAACCATTCCATAACCATATTGGTTTTCACTAGCAAAGATCGCAGCATCAACATTAACCTTGATTGTATTTGTTTTTGGTTTAGTCCATAGCTCAGCTCCATCATTAGAACTACCAAAGTAGATATGAGATAGAGAGGTGTTATCCTGAGCTTTACGCCAGTGATCAAGAGCAATGCGGGCTGAAGATAGAACATTTGCAACAGTAAGAACCTTATCTTTCCATACAATTGAGTTTCTTGCTTTCCATAAGGACCACGCAATCATAGCCAACGAACAGACCCGATCAGAATCAAGAGACTGAAAGAGACTATCCAGCCAACTAGCAAAAGAGAGGTCAAGAGAGACCCCAGCTGGTAGACCCATATGGTGCCAACAAGAAGAGGCAAAAGTGCAAGAAAGCAGGATATGTGAGGTTGTTACAGGAGCAGCTCGGCAGACAGGGCAGACAGGTGGAACATCAACATGCTTGATTCTAAGATTTACACAGGTCGGCAAACTCCCAGATGCAGCACGCCAAAGGAAATTACGAACCTTCGGTGGGATTTTAAGTTGCCAAAGGTTTTGCCAAAAACCTGAATTGTTGCTACCAGTTCTGGGGTCTTTAGAAGCTTGGAGGATACGATAAGCACTTTTGACGGAGAATTGACCAGAGCTTTCATTAGACCAGGACCAGAAGTCAGAAGAAGCTGAGAAGCTTAGAGGGATGCTTAAGATTAGATTAGCATCCCTGTCATTAAACATATCTCGAACCAAGTCGATATCCCAACTTCTTTCATCAATAGAAAATAGTGAGCTAACAGTGTGACCAATAAGACCAATATGAGAAGAAGTGATGTAAGGATTACCAGGGTCAGGGAGCCAAGGGTGATGCAAGATACTAGTAGAAGAGCCAGTGCCGATAGTTCTTTTAACCCCTTGGCGAAGAAGATCCATAGAACTCCAGATGCTCCGCCAAACAAAACTAGGATTACGACCCAACCCCGCAGAAAGGTAGTCATCATGGGGAAAATAACGAGCTTTATAAAGTCTGGAGACAAGAGAGTCCGGATAGCACAGCAACCTCCAACCTTGTTTAGCTAGCATAGCCAAGTTAAAATCATGGAGAAGGCGAAAGCCTAAGCCACCTTCATCTTTTGGTCGAGAAAGACGGTCCCAATTCATCCAAATAATTCCATTGCCCTGACTACTAGTTGTTTTCCACCAGAAACGAGCCATTAGCTTCTCAATTTCGTCGCAAGTACCAAGTGGGATGAGAAAGACACTCATAGCATAAGTAGGGAGAGCTTGAACCACAGTCTTTAAGAGAATTTCCTTGCCCGCATTTGACAACAACTTCCCAGTCCAGCTATTGATTCTATTCAAAACCTTGTTCTTAAGGAAACCAAGAATAGCTTTCTTGTTTCTCCCAATAATGTTGGGGAGTCCCAAGTAAAAACTATTTTCAAGAGCCTCAGGAATATGAAGAATGGAGCAGATACTGGCCCGAAGCTGAGCATGAACATTGGGGCTGAAAAAAAGTGATGATTTGGCCAAATTAATTTGTTGACCCGATGCATTTTCGAATTGTCGAAGCAGAGACAAGACACTACCAGCAGCACCATTATGAGCTTGACAAAAGACATAGCTGTCATCAGCAAACAGCATGTGTGAGACCATTGGCGCCCCTTGAGCAACACGACAACCTTGGAGTAAACGCTCCCTCTCAAACCGAGATATAAGAGCTGAGAAGCCTTCAGCACAGATTATAAATAAATAGGTAGAGAGCGGATCACCTTGACGAATGCCACGAGATGGAGTTATTGGTCCCATGACATGACCGTCATGAAAAATAGAATACCGAACACTAGTAACGCAAGCCATAATCAATGTGACCCATCTGTGATCAAAGCCCATTTGAAGCATAATAGCTTGTAAGTAACCCCATTCGACACGATCATAGGCTTTGCTCATGTCAAGCTTGAGAGCCATGTAACCTTTCTTCCCATGAACTTTCCTCTTAAGATAGTGCATTATTTCAAAAGCAATCATGATATTGTCTGAGATCAAGCGACTCGGAATGAACGCACTCTGAGTGGGAGAGATAATATGATCAATGATAAGCTTCATACGGTTTGCTAGAACTTTTGCAATCACCTTGTAAGAGACATTGCATAAAGCTATAGGGCGGAGATCACTCATAGAGCTTGGAGACTTCTTTTTAGGGACCAACACTAGATTTGTATCATTCAAGTGGTCTGGGAAAGTGGCCGAAGCAAAGAAATCACAGGTAGCATTAATCAAATCTGTCCCAACAATATGCCAGTGTTTCTGAAAAAACCCAGGTCCCATTCCGTCAGGTCCCGGGGCCTTGTCGGGATGCATTTGGAAAAGAGCAAGCCGAACTTCCTCATTAGTGACCGGCTTCAACAACTCAAGATTCTGGGCAGTAGTAACCGTGCAATGTACACCATTCACAACTGGGTTCCAATCAACATTCCCAGCAGAATAAATATTGGTAAAATAATCAACCATTACCTCTTCAAGGCCATTGTTCCAAGCAGTCCAAATACCAGAGCTATTTTTAAGATATTGAATCTTATTGCTGCGTTTCCGATTACTAGCCATAGCATGAAAAAAATTTGAGTTTTTATCCCCACTATGAAGCCAAAATTGCTTTGATCTTTGCTTCCAATAAAGCTCTTGTTGGGCTAGAATCTCAAAATAATTATTTTGTTCATAACCAAAATCAGCAATGGAAGAAGGGTCAGAATTACCTTTTAAAGAAGCAAGTTTTGCTTTGCTTTGCCTGATTCTTTTCTTAAAATTACAGGTTAAGTTTCTGCCGCAGTCGACGAGATCCTTGCTGCAGAGGGAGATTTTTTCATGAAGAGGCAGAGAAGCATTTTGGTCCCAGCAGGCTTGGACGATTTGAGCACAAAAAGGCTCTCTTGTCCAGGCATTCTCGAAACGAAACTGGTACACCGTATCAGCAGGAGCAGCAGGTGAAGGTTCAAGATAGATGGGCGTGTGATCTGAGGAAGAGACATCACCATTCGATAGCACAACAGAGGGAAAGATATCGAGCCAGAGAGAAGTAACTAGAGCTTTGTCGAGACGAATTTCTACCCAATTGTTCGTACCTTTGCCACGTTCCCATGTGTACGGATGGCCATGAAGTTCCATATCAGTCAAGTTACAATTGCACAGCACTTCTTGGAAACCAGTGATCAAAGAAGAAGGATAAAGTCTGCCTCTTTTTTTTTCACTTTGATTACCAATGTTGTTTATGTCGCCTATGATGCACCATGGAAGTTGAGACTCAGCGTGGAGGGAGGTGATTAATTGCCAAGTTTTGAACCGCAAGCTACGGTTTGGTTCCCCGTATAGACCAGTCAAACGCCAAGTAGGGAGATTTGGAGTAGAAATTTCAATGTCGATATGGCTGTGAGAATATCCCAGAAACCGCACTCCATCACTGTACCTCCATAAAAGTGTAAGCCCACCCTTGTGACCATTAGCATCAACACTGTAAGCACCCTCAAAGCCCAACTTAATTCTCATTCTTTCAATATTATCACTTTTGCACAAAGTTTCACATAAAAAGATAAACTTGGGTTTCTTTTGAACAACAACGTTCTCAAGGAATTGTCGGGCCCGTGGGTTCCCAAGCCCACGACAATTCCAACTTAAAATACTCATAACAATTGGTGGGCCTGGACACCAGAACCCACCGAATTCAAGTTTTTTGAAACAATCTCAGCCTGGCCCGAAACATCAGTAGGCCCATTACTTTTCTCTGCAGCAAAACGTTTCCTTTTTAATTCTGCTTGAGTCAATTCCTCATCAGCATGTTGACTATCATAAAGCATAATCCCTTTATTTTTGATTTTAGATTGAGAGATATCTAGGGAAGATATTCCCATAAAATTCGGATTAGCTGGCTGCCCGAAATCTGCTCCAGCCGATCTGGTGTTCACACCAGAGGTTGAAGATGCAGGAGCTTTTCCTGACCGTAGGAATGGTGATGTAGCAAAATTCTGGTGTTGACGAGGAAGAGCCTTTAAGCCTATACCATAAGGCTTCACAATCAAATGAGGAGGTGTGTCGAACCTACGAGAACAGGTCCTCTCAGAGTGTCCCATGAGGCCGCAAATGAAACAAAAAGTAGGGACATTTTCATAGCGAAAAGTAGCATGAAAGAAATTACCATCCTTCTTACGAAACTTCATACGTCGTTTAAGTGGGAGATCAAGAGAAAGAGTCACCCTAACCCGAAGGTATTCCCTCCATACCCCAGTGAAGTTATTCGGATCTGATTCAATGAAATTACCTACATAGTTCCCAGCATCCATAGCCACCTTCATGTTCATAAAGCCAGTCTGCAAATCGTGGATTTGTAGCCACAAATCAAGAGAATTAAGGCTCAGAGTGCGGGGGTTATCACCATTTTTGAGACGGATTAAGACCAACGGTTTGCGATCATAAGTCCAAGGGCTACCCTCAATAACACGCTTTATGTCTAACTCGTGGTAAAACTGAAACAAGAACCTGTTTTGGTCTAATTGTTTAGCATACATACCCTTACCAGGTCTCCATAAATCAGCCATCAGATTCTGAAAGATTCGAAAGTCTGAAACCTTTCCTATTAGCAGTCGCCCAACGAGACACCATCTGGTGTCAATAGCAAGATCGTCTTCCTCTTCGGCTTCTTCATAAAAAACCTGCTCTGCATCTTCTTCCTCAAGTTGGACATTTTTCCAACGTTCATCAATGTCATCCATATTAAGGCTGCTAGAAGCCATATAAAACAAAGACACAAACCGCACAAAAAACAGAATACGTACACAAAAGAACAAAAAGCAGTCAACAAAAGATGACACTGCATACACTCAAAGAGAGAGACAAGACAAAACTCTCAAAAACAGAGAGACCAAAGATTCAAATCGTGAGTTTGCTGTTTAGTGGGATGTACTGTGTATAATAATTTTTAATTTTGTTTTAAAAATAAAGGTGGTTAAAGTTTTTAATTATAATGATATTGTTATTATGATTACAATTACACAAATCCACAATAGCCTATATTTGTCAACCATATAATTACTTACTTGTTCGGAGTGAGATCTCTCAAGAAAAATTATCATCTCATGACCTAAAATTAAGCATGCACATTTGTATATGATTTATATTTGTATTATGAGGTGATGTTGTTTAGTCCCCTTATGTTGATAAAGCCAAACTCTTGTTTATGCTCATTTTTTTTTTCTTTTCTTAATGTATACAAAAAAAAAAAAAATTAACATTAAAATTAATTATGTAGAATAAAATAGGTGTACACCCCTCCTAAATAAATATATATATTACAATTCTGGCTTATTTGAATGAAATTCTCAGTCCACCAGTAATAGTTAGCTATTGTTTCTCTCATTCTCAAGAAGTTTGAGGCTTTCTTCAAGTGTGCATTATTATGTCTTATAATATTGAGAATTAATAAAATTTAAGAATTATTAAATAATATACACTTCATTTGTAATAATAAAAATTGTGTGTTTGTAAGTTTCATAGGTTATATAGTACAAAACAATGTAAAAGATATTTATTGGAACATAATGAAAAATTGACTAAAGAGGTCTTATTTATGCTATTTCATTTCCAAGAACTAATCACGTTTGTTAGTGTCAAAACTTGACTAACTTGGTTGGCTATCTAGAATTGTAACCAAAAAAAAATTATCACTTTTTAAGCATCTTTCTTTCTTTCTTTCTTTCTCTCTTTTAATAATAATAAAAATGATCATATCCTATTAAAAGTATACCTCTTCTTCTCTTTATAGGAATATTTATAATGCACAAAGTTAAGTATAAAAGCATTTCTAAGGTTACTTTTTACTTTTTAGCTTAATTTTAGTTAAAATTATTAAAAATTTAAAATAAAAAAAAATTATTTTTATTATTCTTGTTCTAATTATATTTCTTTAATTAGTATTTAATAATTTTAATATGTTTTGAGAACATAGTTGAAAATACTCTAATCTCTTACCAAAAAGAAATTTGAATCTTCCACCAAAACAAGAAAAGATGCTAACAAAGATATTTGTACCACTACACTATATATTAGGTTGTTATTTTTCTTTCTTTTTTTCCAAAATTATTTTCAAAAAAAGTTGTACTTATAAAAGTGACTTTTATTTTTATTCAAAACTAAAAAAGTGACCTTTATTTATTTTACTTTTAAAAAATAAATTAATGGAAAGAATTAAATAAAGAAGTAAGTGACACATATATATTTGCCTTGTAATATAGGGTGGTAAGTTGAAAAAAATTGTATATTTATGTATATACATTATTCTATACAAGTATTTGTCCTCTTGAATGGTTGGTAGTGATAAAGTCTAGAAGTGGTAGTAGCTGTTTTTGTTCTTTTTATTGTTGAAGTTCCAAATTTTTTCTTTGATGAGAAAAAAAATTATTAATCAATATTTTATAAATTTATTTTTTTTAAAAAAATAAAATAAAATACTACATAAATTTTAAAATAGTCAAAAATTTTAAAATCATATGTATTGAAACACAAAGTTTTATTAGGTTTTTTTTTTTTTTTTTTTGATGTACATATTTGCTTTTATAAACATTTATTATATACATTATACATTATTAAAAAAAAAAACATTTATTATATTATATATAAAAATGAATGATAAAAATAGGAGGTCTTTTAATATGGAAGGCTTTGTGTAATAGTTTAAAGTGTTATATGCTTGGGTCGGCCTGAATGTTATGTATAATTTAAAAGTAATATATAATCAACTTCTTTTACAAAAAAGTGACACACATTATAAAAGAAAAAGCTAAGATTGGAATTAGAATTGGGTGTAATTAAAAGTAATTACATAGTTTTATATGTTTGTTTGACCACATAATTATATAATTAGAGCTAATTAGAGACCTCAATTACACTCTCTAATTTCTATACCCCATGAGAACATAAGAATCGGTTGTTACTAACTATTTTGTCAAATAAGATATTAGGAATTTATAAGTAATTACTGTTAAAATTCTTCAACACTCATACAACTGTAAATATTCAGATCTATGAACACATATGTTTATATAAGTGTATTTAGACAAAGAAATCTATGTCTATAGAAAACTTTTATTAATTCGAAAAAAATAATTTAAATAGCGAAAGCGTACTTTAATCCATAAATAGTGATGATCTTAATTCATCTAATGAAGATGATCTTTGTGGTGATTTTGGGCAATGATCTTCCAGGAATACAAGATTTAGGATTTCTCTAATATTTTCTCTTGATGGGGTAAGATGAGAATAGAGTTGCTCTTGTTCTTGAGGACCACTACCAATATATAATCTCATAGTTAGGTTATTAATTTTAGGTATTTCTAATTTAGTCCTTTAATAAATTAGAAATATCACTTAAGGTATCTACACATTTAGTACACTTTAATACTCAATGACCTATAATTACTAAAATATCACTTATTTAGGTCAAACTTCAAATAACAATACATCAATACCTATGAGCCCATATTGAGGATTTTAATCTAACAATCTCCCACTTGAGCTACATATATTTTCTTATAGTGTGTAACCTTATAATTAAGCACTTAACTTTGCTATCGTAATTATAGCTATTTTAAAATAATCTCGTCCATTGATTGTACTAATATAGGATCAAAGCGGCTTTTTCCATATTTAGCATAGCTAAACCCATTAATGGTCACGTATATCAATATAACTAAATGTCATAGATCAATTATGAATGTGTAGCATGGAAATTATATATAAATGTGATCTTAACATGCCTATCTCCAGGGACGGAGGGACTTTAGCCTATATGTAGACTTAAGCCCTCACTCAAATATATATATCAAATTTTTCACATGTAGATATATACATATATTAATTCACTTTACTCAATTTATTAAAGCCCAATTTATAAAAGCCCTTACTCAATATCTTAATCATGATTTATGAGTCTATCCTCATTCTAATCAAGCCCATTTTATAAGTAGCCCAATACAAATAATAAAAAAATAACACTTTATTAAAAAAATAAAATAATACTATTGACAATATTTAATTTTTTTTATTTTGTTGAAGATGAAAATTTGAAAGGATATATTTATCAGTTATTTTTATTAATTTTGACTTAATATTTATTCAAGCCCTCACTCAGCCAAATTTCTGGCTTCGTCACTGCCTATCTCTGACTACTTCTCTTTAATTGAGATAAATTCTTTAGTCTTTCTACCATTATATTTAAACCTCAATAGAAAGTATACATTCATAGTACTCACAACTCAAATCCATACTTTATCTACATAATCAAATCATAAATATGCGTTAGCTTAATATAACATTCCAAATACAAACTCCCACTAAAACCAGCACAATCTTAAATAATACCACGTCTATATATGATCTATAAACACTTTATTAGTTTGAACTTCATTTTACCTTGTAGAATTCAAAGTCAATGTGCCTTTACCTTGTAGAGCTCATGCTGTTACTATAATGCAACCTGATTGATTTATTGTCACAACATATATATATATATATATCTTTAATAGTTTTCAATAACATTTTTAATTTTGAAGCCTTGTGACAAAAATCTCACTACTGAAATCTTTATAAGATCAGAATCAAAAATCTTAATGATCTATAAAAAAATTTTTTATCTGATTTTTGATAAGTGAACATATAATATTGTATTCTTCATAAATTCTTATAGCCTATTTGGTTGCATACTAAAAGTTTTTTTTATCGAATTATTTAAATATCTATTCAATATTCTTGATATGTATGTTAAATGTAAATTCACATACATACTTGAGCATATATTAGATTCTAAATATAAATGAAGAATCTTTCATATTTCTTGCATTTGAAGGTTGCTTTCAGGACAATGACATAACTTATTTTTTTTAGCTACAAGCATATCACCTAGTATAGTATCTTTCATGCCAAAAGCTTTGAATAATTTATTGATATATCTATTTTGTTATAATTCAAAAATATCCCCATGACAATCTCACATACCTTCAATTCTTAATCCAAAATGAGTACATCATTAGTGGCAGGCAAGTTTTTACTAATATATAATACCACGATGTAGGGGTGTTCATCAAACCGCTTAAACCGCCCGCACTGCAAAAAAAAAAAATGCGGTTTGAAATTCTTTGCAGTGCGGTCACGGTTTGAATTTTTCCTCAACCGCGCGGTGCGGTTTGCGGTTTTGAATTGTTAATATGCGGTTCAAACCGCACCGCACCGCACCGCATATTATAAAAATACTAATTTTTATATATACTTAGGTCCAATATGTGAAAGCCCAACCTAACCCCACTAATTATAGTATTGTTGAAACTTGAATTTTTTTTCATATTTATTTTCAAGCCTTATGGTATTTTTGACAAGTATTGCTCAAACTTTGTTGTATTTGTGATAGTTTAATTATTTAATGATAGTCCAAACCGCAAAAATCGTACCGCACCGCACCGCACCATTTTTTGCGGTACATTTTTTTAATTTCGCGGTGCTGGTGCGGTTTGAGAAATTGAAAAAATCGCATGTGCGAGTTGGTTTAAAAAAATAGTCAAAAACCGCACCACCCGCATCGCGAACACCCCTACCACGATGATATGCTTACTCTCACTGAACATGTGATATATACACAATCATCAAAAACTTATATCTCAAAACTAAATAAGAAATACTTAATGAAAATTGTATAATTATTGGCGAGAAGCTTACTTGAGTTTATACATAGATTTCCCTAATTTGCAAAACCATATTCTTTGGATCTTTGGATACAAAGTTTTCTTGGTTGCACCATATAATTTTTTTCATCAATAATACCATTGTTAAATGACACTTCAATAATTTATTTGATATAACTCAAAATCATAATGAGCAGCCTGTGTCATGCTTGTCCTAAAATAGTATTTCAATTAAGCTAAACGAAAGTCTATTTAAAATGAATATCCGCTTTATGAGTAATTCTTTACATACAAGACATACTTTATATTTCTCCACATTACAATTTGCATCCTCTTGGTCATAAATATTTGTTATATTTAATTAATTTTACACCTTATAGCAATAGGAAAAATAAAAAACTTTATTGTCTCACATTAATTTGTATTTCTTATTTATGATATCAAATTTAGTTTTGAGAGTTGGAACCTTAATGGCATGATAAAAGTTGATTTGATCATCTTTCATCATTCTATTATTTCATTATGTCCTTTTTCTCATGGATTTCTTTAATGGCATTGGTCTTTGAGGTTGTTGAGTTTAATTATGTGAAACATTTACCATATCTTGAATGGAAAGTTGTTTAATATTGTCTTATCAAGGTTCTAGATTCACTTCTTGGTCAATGAAAGACTTAGAAACCTAAACATTGTCAAAAGTGATAGTTATAATTGAGTTTAATGCAAATTCCTTCTTAAAAATATCTCTAATATTTTTATTTCTCCCCCAAACTCAACTTTCTCAAAATTATTGACTTTTCTCGTCTCAAAATTGAATCTTAGTGTATGATTACAAATTTATAACTCTTTAATTACTTAAAGTAATTAGTAAAGTAGCTCCTTACTATTTTAGAGTCTGAATTCCTTTTAAGAGGCTTATAAGACCTCATCTTAGTTAGACATCTACAAACATAAATATATTATTGTTAATGTTAATTTTTGTTAACTAATAAATTAGCCTATATTTAATAAATTTACTTTAGAATATGAATGATTATAATGAAAATAATAATAATAATAATAATAATAATAATAATAATAATAATAATAATAATAAACAATAAGGTTTTTATATAGTTTTGAAGTTAATTCTTCATAGTCCACCTGTAACGTCCTCAATTCAAACTTTTATTGGGCCCTTACACCCACGAAATAATGGCTCTTATACACAAGCATGTCACTCTAGTTGCTTCATAGACTAACGACTGGCCCTACAGACCAACACGAGTGTTTTCAGCGTACTTTTTCTTCACTCGCACGCTTCCTGGGAAAACTTTCAGAAGGTCACCCATCCTGAAATTACCTCAGGTCAAGCACGCTTAATCGTGGAATTTTTTTATGATGGGCTACTGAAAAATAAGATGCACCTTGTTAATGTAGGTAGTACCAATCAATCTATTTAAGTTATCCTCAACTGTGTAGTTCCATACCTACAAAGTCTCAGAATCATCACACTTGACCTTCCCCGAGCGATGTGGGATTGCACAGGTTACCCGGTATTTTTCCTTATGGATCACGGATCTACTGACTATCACAATCACCCCCTTACCGGATCCGACATCCTCGTCGACTACACTTCCAACTGGGACAAGGCTCTGATACCATTTGTAGTGTCCCCACTTCAAGCCTCTATTAGGCCCTTACACCCACAGAATGATGGCTCTTATACACGAGTACGTCACTTTGGCTGCTTCATGGACTAACGACTGGCCCTACAAACTAACACGAGTATATTAGCGTGTTTTGTCCTCACTCGCAGACTTGCTGGGAAAACTTCCCACGAGGTCACTCATCCTAAAATTACCCCATGTCAAGCACGCTTAACCGTGGAATTCTTTTTTTGAAAAACAAGATGCACCTTGTTGATATGTGTATCACCAATCAATCCATTTAAGCCCTCTTTAACTGTGTAGTCTCATGCCTGCACAATCTCAGAATCATCACACTTGATATTTCCCAGGCAATGTGGGATTTCAAGCTTACCCAGTATTTTTCCTTACGGATCACGGGATTACTGACTATCATACCACGAGTCTATCTTATTCTTGTGATTTGATGAGTTTACAGGGTGTTAATAATACAATATTCTTTTATCTTCTCTTAAGATTCTTAATTTGGTCATCCTCCAATTTGGGAATTCTTCCCCTATTTATAAGTATTTGGGGATGATAGTTATTTCTTTTTGATCTTATCCTCATAATCGTTCATGAAACATGCAAAATTTTCATGTTTCATATTTACAAGACATGGAATAAATAGATAACTGCTATAATTGATTTTGTCTTTATTCAAAATTGTTATGTTGACTAAGTTTCTATGCCTCGCAGCATATACAGACAACCGGTTTTTTGTGCTTATCTTGAAGGCAATTTTTTTTTACTGAGATATCATATCCAAAATGCTTCTCGCGTCTTTCCATAAATGTTAGGACTGACTAAGCATGCTTCGCGAGATCTTCTCTTCTCGTGTTCTTCATGAATATCTTGAGCTGAATAGCATTTTACTCATATCTCTTAGTCTTTCAATATACTCACGAGTATATGGATCAATAAGTTGCAAGCTCTTAAAAAATTTATTATCTACCATTTTTAGCGACTTGCTCCTATATATTCTATACTTATTTTATTTTTCCTTTACTTTATGTATCCTGAGATGAACTTATTTTCTGTTGGTTGTTCATCTCGTTGGTCTTACCAAATGGTAGTTAGTATTCATAATTTATCCTTAATGGCTTAAGGAGAGACTTAGATACGTCTATCATCTGTTTTTTTCGAGACGAATTATTGAACATATTCATTTCTTCACTATTCGAGCTGATTCGTTTTCCAGCCTCCTTACACGTGTTATGACTATATTACTGCTCGAAATATTAGTAACAATTCTTATGTTAGACTACTAGTCTAACCACAATCATAGTTCACAAAGAGTTTTAACTAATACTCTACTTGATACTTTATTCAGGATTTATGTTGCATTCTTAAGTGTTTCTCCCCAAATGAGTTTCATGCAGAAGAATGACTAGCAACAACTTAAGGACGTTTGGAAAGTCGAGAGAGAATTGGAATCAGGTGTAATTAAAAGTAAGTACACAATTTTGTATGTTTATCTGACTACGTAACTGTGTAATTAGAGGTAATTGAGAGGCCTTAATTACACTTCAATTCTCATACCCCGTGAGAATTGAGTGTTACTAACTATTTTGTCAAACAAGATATTGTGATTTCATAAGTAATTACCACCTCATATCTAGGGCGCGTTTGAAAAGTTATTGTGTAATTGGAGTTGAGTGTATTCAGAATAATTACGAGATTTTCCGTGTTTGTTCAAGCATGTAATTACACCGTAACTATGTAGTTTGAGGTAATTAAGGAGTTTCAATTGTACTCTCTAATGTTGACGATCTCATGAGAATTGAGTGTAATTATACTGTGTAATTATACAATATTACCATTTTTTAGATAATTTTTTTTAAATAAATTCACCTTCATTAAACGAAGCAATCACTCAAAAGAATAGACAATAAATCTAAAGGATCACAATTCTTTGTCAACATACGATCAACTAACTAACGAGAGTTTTTGGCAAAATGTCCAGCTCAATTTGTAGATTACTTAACAAAAAATAAAGAAACATTACGAAGTAAACGCAATAACCCCTTGCAATCCTCAATAATCAACCCAAACGGAGAGCCTATCGACAAAGAGCTTCGTATAGACTCCACCACCACCAAGCTATCGGTTCTTACCGTGGTTGAGGAATATTTACCCGATTTTAGCCAACTCAAAGTCTCTTTAACAACCAAGACTTCAGCTAACACCAATTCTACCCTCCTTACTTTACACTGAGCTTGAGCTACTACCAACTTCCCAGCCATGTCCCAAACGATAAAGCCAATACAAACTTCCTTTCTTCTTCAAATATAGTCACATCGATGTTTATTTTGATGCCTGAAACTGGTTTCGTCCAAAACTCTTTTTCGTCACCTGTCGCTAGCGGACGCAACAGAAGAATATTTTCTCTACCTTAAGCTTTAACCCATTAACCAAAACTAAAATCAGTAAACTCAACATCCAACGCACTCTTTCTTTGCTAGTGCCAAACCATATCATTCCTGACCGATTAAATCACCCACAACACTATTTTTAAATACTTAATATTATTAAATTATGTAATTACTAACTTATTTACTAAACACCAAAAATAAAATACATATACAATTACTATTTGACATTTAAATATATATTATATTTTAAAATAGTATAATTCCCCTCACTTGTAATTACTATCTTAGCTACCTAATTAATTATTAAGTACACAATTATTTTAAAACATAAGATGTTAATAATAATTTTGTGAAAATGGACCTCATTTCCAACCGTATTCCACTCATAAATAATATTTTATAGTTGGTCTTCTATTCACTATCATCACCACCGTCATACAAAACTCCAACTCACAGCTGTCACATTATCATTCCTCTCTATCTTAATTCTAATCCCTAACTATTTTAATTAAAACTTTAGTGGTTATTAAATATAATATCCTACTCAAAATACATTATTATAATTTCTTTTAAATTTCCCAAACATAATTTCTTATGTGTCAATCTATCTCAATGTCCATTTCAAAAAAAAAATTATTTATTGTCTAAAAAATAAGTTAAAATATTAAATGAGTAATATGCGACATAAATATTAAATATATTTAAATTTAAATTTAAATAATTACAACTTCTAATTAATTTTTTTTATTTTAATAATTAATTAAAATATATTAATAAAAAAATAATACTTAACTACTTAACAATAATTTATCCAAAAAAATTTAAAACATAACTATTATTAATCTATATAAATTTAAATTAAACATAGCATATAAAACATCGATATTATTCTAGGACACATAAAACAATAATTTATAAAAGTAAAATATAAACAAATATTTCTTTTTTAATTAAAAAAAAAAAAGTAACCGAAAAGCGTGAGAAAAGAGGAAACAGACTTTTCCACGCGCTAAACTTGAGCACCGCAACCTACTCGCTCTTATACGTGAGTCATCGAGTTCATCTCTGGGCGCGTGTAGGTCACGCATAAAGAGAATACTAAAAGAGACACTTTTCATAAATGGATAGAGAGTCATAAGACGAAAATCGAAACTAAAGCCAAACAAAGCAAATAACGAAATTTTCGCTAATAATAATTAAAATTTTAATATTTTTTGAAAAAATAAATTATTAATAATAATAATAATATTTATTTATTTTTATATTATTATTAAGAGAAAAAAAGAAAGAAAGAAAGAAAGGAAGAAAATTCCTTGTTTAATTTTCTTTTTCATTTCTAGGGTTTCGGAATTTTCCTTCCATCCAAACAGACACACACAGTAATGGCGCGCGTGTATTTTCCGCGAAACTAAGGAGTTGGGGGATTTCAATCGGTTTGTACGTTTAATTTTTGGTTGAATACAGAGAAAAAGTTTCAGTTGTATCGAAAAAGAGAGATGTTGCCGATGGCGTCTTCATCATCATCGTCTTCGTCGTCTTCAGCTACAGTAGCTGTAGAGAAGGCGACCAGCGATCTTCTGATAAGTCCTGATTGGACTATGAACATAGATATATGTGATTCTGTCAATTCTCATCATTGGTACGTTGTCTATTCATAATCAAAAGCTTTAATACCGAACCTTCTTGCTCTTGTTTTCGTTTTTTTGGGGGTTTGACTTTGATTTTTGTTTCTTCTTTTGGCGTATCATATGTCTGCTGTTCATAATTTTATTTTTTTTGATCGATTTATTAAATTTTTTTATGGTTTCTTATGTGTCTTCTGCGAAAGTTTTAGTCTTTTCCCTTATCTAAAGGAAAACATTTATTTCTTTCACTAATTTTTTTAGGGTGTGAAAAGTGTAAGCATGGCTTAAGAAATCCATTTGAGAATAGTAATATTCTGCTTTTAATAAGAGATTTTTTTGGTGGGTTTCTCTTAAATTCTGTTAGTCACTCTTTTCACCTAACATGTTATTGCTTAAATTCTACTGTATTTAAATTAAAATTGGAAGATTTTCTTCCATTTATTTCTTTAGCTGCTTACCCTTTTCATAAATATATGTATGTATATATTTATGTATGTACGTATTTATGTTTGTATGTATGTGTCTGTGGTGTTACTTGGTAAAGTATAAAACTATGAATTTGAATGTGCAGGCAGGCAAAAGATGTTGTAAAAGCTCTGAAAAGAAGATTACAACATAAGAACTCAAAAGTTCAATTACTCTCTTTGACGGTAAACTTAGCTTGAATTTCCAAATCTCTTCATTTCATTATGCTATTGAATAATCTGTTGGTTTATATGTGTATTCTACCAGAAACCAGAACCAAGAATCTTCTTCTTTTTCGATATTTTCTAACTTGTTTATTGAATTAATTGGGGTTCTGTAGCTATTGGAAACAATGGTAAAGAACTGTGGTGATTACGTCCACTTCCAAATTGCTGAGAGGAATATATTAGGGGAGATGATCAAAATTGTGAAGAAGAAGGTAAGTTTTTTTAATGTTAAGTATGCCATTTTCATTTCGTAATGAGACTAGCGCTAACAGTGCTCAATTTATGCTGTGGGATCCCCTTAATAACGCATTTTATTATGTGGCAATGGGTGATGGACTCCCACATAGTGTTGATCTATCGCCATTGGTGAGATATACAGTGACCTCTGTTTCTTGAGACACTATTTTTAATTTTATTTAAGGAAATATTCAACTAGGTTTACATTGCATCATTATTTTTTTGTTAAAGGTGCCTTTATATAAAATGCAATACTATGAAATGGATCTTTTGGAGACTTTTTGATGTTCCTTTCCTCTCTGAGTTTGGTTGTTCGAGGAAATTGGTAATTAATTGAAGTATAGGCTCTCAAGTTTCATTTATGGATATGCTTTGTTTGTGTGTGTAATGAAGTACTAGCAGCACTCTATTCCCACCCTATTTTATGTGCCCTCTTATTGCTCGACATATGAAATATTATTATTATTAGAATATTAACTCTTTATTACTCTTGTTATGTAATGAGAGGAGTGTAAATTGTAAAAGATAGTGAGAAAGAGAGAGCATTATTCTCATTGCTCTATGGTCATATTGAATCCTTTTTCGAAAAATTATAATTTAATAATAGAATACTAACCTTTTTTTCTTTCTCCATGCTAAGTTATTAGAATACTAATCTAATATATGTATATAAGTACACATGCTTCTCATACTGGTTTTGCATAGTTCGTCAGCGATTCTCCTTCATTAGATGTTTCAGTTGGCCCAATTAAGGATAATACTTTTGGCAAACAACGTTGCATAGGTTTTTTTTGTCTTTTGTTTATTAAGTGTTATCCAAACCGTTATTGGTGCAATTGTGCTCTCTTCTAGTTCTCTATGCATCTATATTATTTTCTGACTCTAATTAAGGATTTATATGGATTGTAACATTCAGACAGATATGCAAGTGAGGGAGAAAATCTTGGTCCTGCTAGACTCTTGGCAGGAAGCTTTTGGTGGGCCCGGAGGAAAGCATTCTCAGTATTATTGGGCATATGATGAATTAAGGGTATGCATTTAGCTTAGCATCCTATTATATTAAAGTTTCTCTCTCTTTTTTCTTTTCTTTTTATTTATAGTTTTTGTACAAATCAATTGAATTGTTATTCACTAACAGTGAATTGAATGAATGACAGCGTTCTGGCGTAGAATTTCCCAAGCGTTCATCAGATGCTGTTCCTATCTTTACACCCCCTGTTTCACATCAGACCGTAGGTCGTCCTCAACCTGGATATGGAATGCCTAGCAATGCTTCAAGAAGGCTTGATGAAACTATGGCTACAGAAATTGAGAGTTTGAGGTGACAATTTTAATGCAGTACATGATCTAGATGTTAGGTTTTGAAAATTGCTAGGCTTCTGATTTATTTATTTTTTCGTAAAGCTTGTCAAGCATGGATGCTATGCAGAATGTTCTGGAACTCCTTAGTGACATGCTACAAGCAGTAAATCCCGGTGATTCTGCGGTATGAGCTATGACTTTTTTCCTCTCTTATGAGTTACTTTTCCTGTTTTTTTTTTTAACTTCTATGATCTGTTCCTATGAGCTTCCTATCTCTGAAATTTAATGTGTTTCTTTTGCTTCTGTTTCCAGGCTGTAAAAGATGAAGTGATAGTTGAGCTTGTTAATAGGTGCCGCACCAACCAGAAAAAGCTGATGCAGATGCTCACTTCAACTGGGTTAGTTTCATCTATATAATCAGGATATTTAATGAAGAATATTAGGCCAAAGCACCTTCACAAGGCTGTGGCCAACACTTGCACATGATCGAAAAAATTTCACACCATTGTCTTCTACTGTTTGGCAGTGACGAGGAACTTCTTGCTCGGGGTCTTGAATTAAATGATAGCCTCCAAAGTTTGCTTGCTAAACATGACGCTATAGCTACTGGTTCCCCAATTCCGGCTCAACTTACAAATTTTAGTCCACAACACACGGAAACAAGTGCTTCAAGTGTCAGACAGTCTGAAGTTAGAGACTCTAGTCCTAGAGATGTTAGTCCTAGACCAAATGTTAACTCTTCTTCGCCTGTTCCTGCTACCATGACAAAGGGCCCCGCATATGAAGAGGAAGAAGAGGAAGATGAATTTGCACAGCTGGCACGAAGGTTACTATCTATTGATTGCTAATATAATTCTAATTTAATTTTTTTCGTAAAATATTATTCGTTTAAATTATCCATAAGCTGAGATGATTTTCTCTTTTTACCTTGCTTGTTAATATTCAATTTGTTTAATAAATGCAGGCATTCTAAAGCACCATCAACAGTTTCCCAAAGCACTTCTAATGATACAGCGGAAGGTCTGGCAATTGTGAGCATAAGCAGCTCAACAGCTCCATCGCAAGAGGCATCCACCTCTGCCACGTGCACTGCATTAGCTCTCCCTGATCCACCAGCACCGGTGAAGACTAAAGAACAAGACATAATTGATTTACTGAGTATCACTTTATCAACGACAGAAACCTCGCCTTCCTACAACCCCCAGCCCTATACTCCACCGTCCAACCAAAACATGCATCAGGTACCTGTTTCTGCCGGTGTACATGCTGGATATCCCCATGCCTCTCAACCTTTCCCAACTCAAAGTCAGACACCGTACAACAGCTATGTAGTTCCATGGGCTCAAAACCACCAACAAACACAAGCTGCAGCCCAACCACAACGTTTCCAAACCTACCAACAAACCCAAGCTGCAGCCCAACCACAACCTTTCCAAACCCAACAACAAACGCAAGCTGCAGCTCAACAACCAACTTTCCAAACCCACCAACAAACACAAGCTGCAGCCCAACAACAAACTTTCCAAACCCACCAACAAACACAAGCTGCAGCCCAGCCACAACCTTTGCAACCTGCTCAAACCCATCAACACGTACAACCTCAGCCTCCTACTTACTCATCTGGTTATATCCCTCCACCATGGGCTGCTACTCCTGGTTATTATACAAATAATAATGCATATGCTACTCGCACCAACACCACATCCTATGCACCAGTACAAGCCCAGACATCTGCATCTTACACGCCAGTACAAAGTGCTCGACCGTTGCAGCAGTATAATTCTTTCTCGGCAAGGGAAAATGGATCAGCTAATGTTGGAGAGTCACCAGCAATAACTGCTGCTCGGAATCCTGCCCCATCAGCAACAGGACAGAAGCCCTTTATTCCTTCATACAGATTGTTTGAAGATCTAAATGTTTTTGGCGGTGCAGATGGAAGGCATAATAAGATGCCAAGCAGTGGCACGTCGTCTAGTTTAGCTGGAACTTCTAGCCAAGGTATGGTTGGTGGTAGGAAGTGAACTTTTTAGTGAACAGAAATGTTTTTTATTTTATTTTGGGGGGGAAATGAATATGTTTGTGCCAATGTGAATATGTGATTGTACATCGGTATCAACCTTTCAGTTTGGATACTCATTGAAAGTTGTTGAGACAGCTCATAGATTGGAAGTTGTGATTGATCCCCTCTCCATATCTTTTCTTTCTATGTTGGTGTGTTAACTTTGAAAATAATCTTTTATAAAATTGGTATAGGTTTTACCTGGTAAATGATGTTTGGTTAATTTTTATATATAGATAGTTTAAAGGTGATTTCATAAGTAAAGAGCTACAATCAGTAGAATAGAATTGTAATAGGAAAGTTACAAGTTTTGGGGGCTCGACTGTGGTATGATATTGAGTGCCCTTTGTACAGAACTGAACATTAGACTTTCGTGTTGATCAACCCTGGCTTAACCTGCTTTAAGAAGTTTGCATACATGTTTGGAGTGGTTGATTTTCTCAAATTTTTTAAACTAAACAGTGAAAATAAGAAAAAAAAAATCTTTAAAAGTTATTTTCTTAAATTATATAGAATTCTATACTTAATTACACTAACAAATAGCGGCATAATACTTGACACTGAGGAGAGTGCTAGCCTAAGTGTCAGTGATGTCTTTTAATATTTCTATAAAAAAAAAAATCAACTTTTTGTTTAAGCTTTTCTCATCTATCAAGTTTGGATTCCTTTATTATAGGGGTGTTCATCCGATCCAATCCGCACTTTTTTGGTCAAACAACATCCAATCCGCACTAAGTTGCGGATTTCATATTTTGGATCCAATCTGATCCGCATAAGAGTTTAAATCCAATCCAATCCAATCCGCAATAGTGCGGATTGGATCGGTTATTTTGGATCGGTTATTTTTTTAATAATAAATTATTTAATATTTCATAGAAAAAAAAATTAAAAAAAGACTATTGTTTCTTAATCTTCAATAATAATCTATTTCTATCTCTATTTATATACAAATCAAACCAATATACATATATATATATATCAATATATATATGTACTTATATTTAGATTTACACTAAAATATATATGTATCTCTTACTAAAATAACTAATCTAGTATACATATATTTAAATTTATGTGTATGTGTCTATGTGAATAAGAATTATTTTTTTTGTGTTTTTTATTATAAAATAAATGAAATGCACCAACTCAATATGTTACTAAAAGAAGTTTGTGTTTTTTTTTTGATTAATATATATATTATATATTATAATTTTTTAAAAATATGTATAATTAAACGCGGATTGGATTGGATCCGTTATTTTTTGAGGTCAAACAACATCCAATCCGCACAAGTGCAGATTTTGGATTTTTCAATCCAATCCAATCCACACAAGTGCGGATATCCACATTTTGCGGATTGGATTGGATTGGATCGTGCGGATTGGATTGGATCGGATACTTTGTGAACGCCCCTACTTTATTATAATGTGTAAGACTTTCTTGCACTATGTTTGGTAGAGATGAAGGATGGAGTGTTATGGAATAGAGAGGATAAATAACTTGGTATTGAGAGGAGAAGGGAGATGATACGTATAAATTTTAAAAATAAAATTACTATATTACTAATAATAAAATATATTTTTAATTTATTTGAAGGGCAATTATATAAATTAATTTATTATTTTTTTTTGTAATATCTTCAATCATCCCACATTTGGAGAGATTAAAAATAAATGATTTGGAGATCAAATATCTGTACTTTCCTTCCAATTTTCTTTCATGCCAAACAAGTGAAATTGACTCTCCTTTCACTCCTCTCCCTCCTACCATTTCCATCCTGCCTAATATAATCTGTTAAATTTGGTTCAACTTCTAGATGGCGATAAAGCCGCTTAAAAACACAACAGTGGAAAACAAGAACTAAAAAGTAGAAAATCTATATACAAAGGAAACAACCATTTTTGTATATAAAAACAGGACACCAAACTGAAAGAATTTAATTACAAAGGTGAAATTAATTAGAAAGAAAAATCAACAAGATTTGGGACGTGTGTGATGAGCAACGAGGAAATATGCTGGAGATTCCTTACTGCAACATCATCATCATCATCATTTTCAGGGGAACGAACACCCAACGTAGCCATCTATCTGTATACGACACTAAATTTACCATCAAATGTGCTTTTACAAATTGGGAAGAACATGAAAAAGAAGAAAAAAAAAATAAGCACACACCAAAATGCAAGAGAAGAAAAAAGAAAGATGGATGGATGGAATATTTACATACATGTACCTATGTGACAGATTTGATTATTTCCAAAGCCCCCTATGAATTTTTCCACAACACTTTTTCTCATACCAGTGACCCTCTACACCGGAGGCTAATGAATATTATATAGCATACAACTATATTTTTATATATAAATATATTTATATGTATATATGTATGGCAGAGAAAGAAACCTCTACCAATATTTTTTTAGACTCATTGACAACGGAGGTAACTCAGCAGCATAATAGTTTTAATCATGACGATTCCTGCACCGCGTGCTGCGTTGGGGCGGGGATGGACTCCAATGTGAGTCCAAAGTATGTATTCTGAGTTACTTCTCCGAAGAAGAAAGCCAAATCAAACTTGTAATCCACAAAACAAGATGCAGTCATTCCTCATATAATATGAGTGACAACTCAGTTGTCAATCGGCGTGAATAGAAACCAAAGCATCAACTGCACCGGCAGCGAGTAGAACTTCGTAGGGATGGAAACTTAGACAACTAACAGAACCAATCTTCTGGGCCATGATAGTAGGGTAGTATCGAATCGTGTTGAGCTGTTCTCCTTCCAGACTGAAAACTTTGATGAGTTGCTTGGCTGAACCACTTGCAATTATAGGGGCATGTCTATGAATAGCTAAAGCTGTAAGTGAGCCCCTGTGGGCTTCGATTGTGAGATAAGCCTCCCTTTTGCTTCTGATATCAAGAAATTGAATGTCACCAGCCTGAGAAGCACTGACAATCTGGACACAAAAATAATCGAAAGCAACCCGTTACTTTAACCATAAGTAGTGAACTTTTGGAAATCAGAAAACTATGATCATAATATTCTCGATTTACCTTAGCCGGATCCAGTCCTGGTTGAAATCCAATCCCCACAACTCTTTCTACCCTCTGAGTGTGTGGCCGTACTGCGCAGACCAGCCTATGATAAATGGTAGATGAGTTAAGGACAAAAGCCCCTTGCAGAGTCAAAACAGTCAATTTTTTTAAAATAGAATGCCGAAGATGAAATCATTGGTAATGTTGCATCAAACACACTCGTCAAAATATGCAACTAGCTAGAGATGCAAAATGAAGGATTAATGGGTGACTTACGATTCAGGAGTTCGCACATCATACAGTCTTACAGAACCGTCGACAAAACCAGCAGCAAATTGACTGCCATGAACTTGGGAAGCAGACTACAAAGAAAACACAGTAAAGAAAAATCAACAAGTGGAACCATTTTAAGTACACACTAACAAAAAGTATATATATACAAAATATAAAACTAATGGACCCCCACTTTAGCAAATACTTGGCAATCAGCCAAAAGTCACATAAGCAAGTTACAAAATTAATGTAATCAATATAGCTGTATACATAAGCACATAACAAAAGTATTAACTGACCAATGCTGATATGCTGCAGTCTGGTGATGAAAGAACAGAATTAAAAAGTTGCTCCTTATCCAGATCCCAAATCATGATGCGAGGAACCTCCCCAGAAGCATACTAGGAACAAGACATAATATAAATTTGTTAAAACCTATCACCAAATATAAACATTATCATTATGTATCAATCCCGAGATTACATTTCACTAAGAAGCAATTACCAGATATCCAGACTGTTGTTGCCAATCCACAACAGCATTCAAGCTTCGAATGCCTGGTTTATAACCCTGAATTGAAGAGAAAGCAGTAACAAGTTTCTGCTCATCCTTCGAAGCATAATCTTTCCAAATGCGAATATTTCCATCACCTGGATCATATAAGTAAAGAAAGTTAAACTCCAGGCAGCACATCTGATAAAAGCCCCTGATCCCAAAAAGTATGATAAAACTAGGCTGCAGTCTAGTATAGTACATGAAGCAGCAAGAAGCAAGCTGTCATCTAGCTCATTCACAAGTGAGAGCTTAGAAATTCCTTTATCTGGAAAATCATGATTATCAAAGCTGTTGAGAAGTGTAGCCTCATCATAGTTCCATACCCTACAAGGCAACCAGAAACCAAATGTCACTTGACGTGGATCAGATTAGGGTAAAACAGAGATTTTCACAAAAGAGCAGTCAAGTGCGAGGGCATGAATCAATAGACCACTTGGTGCAAACATTACTTAGAAACAAGATTGGCAGTGGGGCAAACATTATAAATAACCGCTCAGTAACCACCACAGTACACAGCTTCTATAAGTTACACAAAACATGACAGTCTTTCATCGTACACAATACACATTATACATATAAAAATGAATTTATATCTTTAAAGGCAATAGTTTGATCTTCCAATCCTTATTTTTGAAATGAAATGCTACGCATACCCGATTCGCTCATTCTCATCTGCAGCAATTACAATTGGTGAGAATGGTTGCAGCAAGATTGTCTTTGTACCAGTCTCAAATTTTGTATCCCACCGAGCAATTTGAGTATTAGGCTTGCTTACAGCTGACCAAAACCATAGAAAACAACAAAACAAAAATATTAGAACCTGCAGATAAAACACAATATTTGCAAAAGAAAATGATTATGCAAAATCAAAAATAATAATATAATAACCCACAAGAATGCTGGCATTTTGCTATGTGCTCCAGCGCAAACTTTTCTCTCTCCTCTCTTTTAGCTAATATTTCTTCACTATCATCTGCCACTGTGAGAAGAGGCTTTGAAAAGTGCCCACAACTCCAATTATAGATAGTAGATTGAGGAAGAAGACTACGTTCAGTAGAACCAGAAGATACTCCTGAATTCAGAAGCGGACCAGCAAGTCCAGAGTCCGGTGAGCTCATTAAATGCGGCCGAAACTCTAAAGAGCAAACTCTCCGCATCCCAGTCAAATAACTAGGCCGAGGAGGGCTAACAGGAGGCGTTCGGAAAGTTAAGGATGTGTGGCCTGTTAATAAAAGTTTATTAAATAAATAATTATACAAATACTCCAACAAATTATATTGTCCTCGGCATATAATTGACAGAAAAATACCTCCTCCGTTCATATCAAGCCATGACGATGATCGAACCAATCCAAAAGCACTTGATGCCATAGGATCACTAGGTCGAACACTACCACCAGAAGTTTTTAGAGGTTTTGCTACAACTTGTTCAATCCCTATAATAGCCAGTACCCTGCGACCAAGCCTGGCAATGCGTGGAGATGGATCCTTTGCCAAAGCACACATTGCTGATACACACTGTGAATACATCACATTGTCCAGGGGTTTTACTGCTGAGTGGTTAGCAACTCCATTGCTTACACCGTCATTCAATATTCCAGAATCAGAAAGTTGGGATGAGTCATCAGACAATGGAGAACCATGCATAATTCCTGAGGTAGCAAGAGGGCTGCTGGTGCAGACCCTTCCATCTCGAACAAAAGGCGAGCTGTCAGTGCCAACTCTTGATATAGGACCTATCTGTGATGGAACAACACTACTAGGACTTCTAATATGAGCCAAAGAAGGCAGAGAACTCAAAGGGGACCCAGACTGATGCTTCCAATATGCTGCAGCAATTGACTTGAGATGATTGTTGTGGCCAAAGGAAAATCTCCCTAGAGCTGCCAGGATGAAAAAGAAACGAAACTTAATTAGCTCAGATAGAAAATTAAGATACTGCCCCCGAAGGAGCATGTTTGTTTGGGCAATCTCGAGTACAAACAAGATGCCATAAATGCCTAAACAGCTGGTGCAAACGACTTCTAAGAACTACACAAATTTAACAAATGAATAGGCAATTTTTGACAATAAACTACATACCAACAGCAACCTCTGCTCTGACTAATGGACTTCCATCTGAAGCTACACTTAATAAGCTTTTAATAATACTAATTTCTGCTCTACTCTTTTCATCATTATCACATTCTTCATCTCCTCCAACACCATCTCTACAGAAGTTAGAGCCCACATCAAGAAGGGTACCCAATGCAAAAACAGCAGAAGCCCTAACCTGAAAATAGGACAAAAGTACCAACATCAATTTTTATTGCAGAAATAGAAATGCACCCATCTTATATTAAACAAAAGTAAAGTAATTGATATATGGAAGGTAAACCTCCGGTTGAGGAGCAGAGAGCAAAGGAGCATATATAGCTAGAGCATCTTCTCCTAGACCCATTATTTGAGCCTCAGGAAAATCCTCCCATAGCTTTCCGAGACAGAGACAAAGCCACTGAAGAAATAGGGGTTCAGTTTGTGCGTCACTTGGAGTTGAAACTTGAAGGTGCCTCAAGCAAACTTGGACCAAACCTGCTTCAATACAGGCTTCTTGACCCCGTCGGTGACCATCCACAATTACCGCCAAAACAAATGCCGCCATTGCACGCTGTTCTGGATATGCTTCCTGGCTATCAAGAAACCTGATGAAATATGTATGTCCCCCATCCTTCACTAGATCAACTTGACATGACTATCATTCCACAAACAAAACAATCAATGTCGGCATAATGTTAAACCACTAAACAAGATTACAAAGCTTTTTAGACCAAGGTATAGCTCAAATCACATGTATACCTTATCAAGAGCAAGAATCTTTGTCCAAATGAACACAAGAATCTGCCGTAGTTCTGGTGTTGTTGTTTGCAATAGCTTCAGAACATATGGAAATATCCCTACAGACAGGGCCTGCAAAAACAGAAGATGATCAGAAAATAAACTACAGCATTCAAACTTTACTACCAAATGAATTCCACACTACATAGAAGCCAACGAAGTACCAGATCTACAGCCCAGGGTCCCATGTCAAGGAATCTTCCAAGAAGAACCAATGCTCGAAATCGGTGGCACTGGCTAAGTAAAACCTGAGAGAAAATGGCATAATCAACAAGTTAGTCTACAGAAAAGTGCAAGTAATTGTAAGCACTGTCCCCCAATTAAGGAAGGGGAGGGGCTACAGAGACGGTCCCACCAATCAACGGAAGAATATTAACAAGAAAAAAGCATAGAGATAAACCCTAAACCATGCTTTCAGAAAATCAGCACATTGTTTTCTTCTTACAGCCACAGCGACTAATTAGGAGAAGAAGCAGAAGCAGTAAATGTTTTTTTTTATAGACAAAGTAATAAGACAATAAATTCAAGAATATATTAATAACTTGTATATAACATCAATAATAATTTGATTGGCCATGCAAGAAAACAGTTCTCTAGCATTCCATTTGATGAAGAAAAAACTGAAGCATTTCTAAAAAAATAACATTTCATGCTAAAGAAAAAACCACTTTTACCTACGATGTAATAACTAAGAAGTTCATACAGATGTACCAGATTTTAAGCACTAAACCCTTAGATTAGCAACACAATTAATTAACAGAAAAGAGCTAGATAAATCAGGAATGGACATTGGTGGTAACAATATTAAACCAAAATATACAACACTTGATTGTGAATAGTTATTCTAGTACAAAACTACAACCTCCTGGATAAGTTTATCAAACCTCAAAAATGATTAAAAAAAACAGATAAATCACCTAACCTGGAGAACAATAGGTAACTGTTCTGGAGGTTTCTTGTGTTCAGACCCATGGTCAAGCCAAACCTCAAAAGCTGTCAACTGTTCAGTAAAAAAGGGACTTGGCTGAACAAAAAAATCAAAGTAATGTGAGTGAGGGCTAATGGGGTATCAAGGCTGCACCTGTAGAAAACACTACATTATCTAAAGACAGATAAGTAAAGAAACACAATAATAAAACACTTCAGATGCACCTGGAACTCTGCAGTAGGATCCTCAACCAGCGACGGAAGCTGAGAAAGGCATATCTCAGCAGCCATGTCCCATGCATCCCTGCAGTGTGCGATAGTTACAGAGTGACATTCGAACTAATAAAACAGTACGTATTAACTTCATTAGTATCTCTTGTAGTATTACCACATGTGATGCTGATGGGTAGGCGGCAACAATGGATGAGAGATCGGAGAACAATTGGCAGAACGCATAATTCGCTCAGCAAGTAAAAAATTTCGAAAAAGACTGGCAACTAATAAATCTTGCCTGAACAGCCTCTGGAAAAGCTCTGTAGCAGAATACAAATGTATAAGAAAATATAGCACCAAAAAGAATGATACAGGAACTTCAAATTCAAAGAAATTATAACTTAGAGCATTAAACCACAGGAAAGAAAAAATTACCATGTGGCAGAACATTCCAGGCAATGGTATCAGTCACTGCAGTGAAAATCCAATTTAGTTCCCCTAAAAGTGTTTTGCGGTCATTTTGGCGGCCCGGGATTTTATCAATTAGTGACTCATCAAGAGATTCGTGTAGTAATGAACGTCTGCAAAACCTGAGAAGCAGGATGCACAATGAAACTGCTACCATCCCATCAATGGGAATCCAAATATGATTTGGGTACAGAAAGGTCAAATAACACAAGAAAAACTGCATTGAAGATCACTCAATAGTACGTTTACAAATCTCCGAAGGAGGAAGCAAGATCAGCAACATCAAGAGATGAAAGGAAAAACTGGAAGTACTACCAGAACTGAAATTTCAGCCTCCATTAAGATCAGCAGAATTACAAAACTCTTTAAAAATAAAAGCACTATAATCCAGTTGGTCAGATCAAATCTATCATCCATACATATAAACTAGACAGACCCTGATAGCTATGGGCAAGTCCTGTATCAGAACTAAAGATAGTGTTGAATGCTAAACATTGAAATAAACACATCAGTAAACATCTACACTCAAACTTACAGCTCAAATGTTCAAATCATCCGTTAATACCAAACCAGCAACCTCTGGAAACTAGGGTAATCTGTTTATAGGCACCAAGAATGTAAGCAGATAATTACTTTACTAAAAAGATCAGGCAGTCATATCTTCTTTTTTATCCAACAGACATATCTCATAGATCTGTAATGAGTCAAACAACAAGGATGCTACACCCAAAATAAAACTGGGAATGACAAAAGCGTGATAATGTGTTCAAAATTAGAAAGCACTCATCATTTGAACAAATTATGGTCAAATGGAAGAGAAGAACATACCCATCAGCAACCCACAGAGTATATAAGGGTGAGCATTGTCAAAAATCTATCAATCACCGTAAATTCCATACAAAATAAAACCAAGCAAAATCCAATAGTTACACGATGCATCCATCAGAAACTGATCACAAATTTGAGAGAAATAAAAAAAAACACGTATGATGAGATGAGCACAAATCCAAACGTTTGAAGAAAAGCCTGATTGACATGGTCAAAATATGGTTATTTCATGTAACCAGATTCCATAAATGACATTATAATGAATATATGTCTTAAGCATGGAAATATATACATTTGAACAAGTACATAAAATGCATTACAGTATCATAGCATGCTAATCATGCACAATACACTACAGTATATATCACTGACATTTCAAACCTCCTACAGCTCTAAACAAAATGATCACAGCTAAAAGACTTTCAGTTGACAAGCTAAAGATAACTAAGACGCAGCCAATATGGAATAAGCATCACAAGGCAGCACCATAAAACTGCAGGACGTTAAATAAAGATGTATATCCTAACAGAAGAACAAGGAAAGAAGCTCACCATCTCAAAGCCATCTTAATAGGTGTTGTGAGACAAGATGTAAACACATCAGCAGGAAATTCAGCACTTTGTGGAAGAGTCTCATGTGCTTCACAAGCTCCAAGCAGAATGCAATCCCTTGTGGATCCAGAGGAGCTAGAAGCAGCCCAATCATGAAGCTGCCAAACCATCAAATCAAGTCATTATACAAAAATATATATATATATCTGAATTACAGAATGAATTCATGTAAGTAACCTTAATTATCAATACATACATAATACATCAAGTCATTATATGTTTGAGTTAATGTTTTACCTCAATGAAAGCATTCACAACATTCCCAGCAGCAGAGCAATCAAAAACATATATGGAGGGTGTCTTCAACCAGGAATCAAGGTCACTGATTGGCAATGGGATATACTGTGTATAACTCTGCAGTACGATTCATGAGAAACCAAACAACACTCTAGTAATTGATCTTAAAATTAAACCACATAAAGAACCTGAGCAGAATTGTAGACCTTATTGAAAACCCAAATTTCACCGCTAGCAGTCGGCTTAGGCACACCATGGCCATTGTAATGAAATAGAACCCTCTCAGACTTGGCATATCGGCGGCATGTATTACAAAGTTTCTTCACTTCATCCACAGTAGGATCAGGCTGGACCTTATATCGTGCCTGCTCAAAGATCTTCAAGGTAAATAAAATTAAATCTAAGACAATATTATATGAACACTGTACAAGCCAATAATATCCTCACCCTTGGTTGCCACCTTTCATACTGGGCACTCAAGTTTTTCCCAATTGTTTCAAGAGCTTTTTGTGGTGCCATTGAAAAAGGATCTAGAAGCAAAAAATTAAAAAAAACTCAATGCACTCGTACAAATAAAAATCACAAAAAATCAAATATCGATCATCAGTTACCAAAGTTAATATCTTAAAAGAGAATTTACAATTTTAACTTGTCATCATAATAGAAGCCCAACTTGTAAATAGAAGCAAGTCACTAACATTATGTTCCCAGTTACCCATGAAAAATAAAAAAAATAAAAAAAAGAATATAGGAAGACACATGTGCCAACACATACAAATGCGCACTACAATGAATTTAGCTTTGTAATAAAGCACCTGTCCAGCACTCCATTCTAGCACAAGGGGATATCTTTATCACATCTGGAGGATCAACACTAATGTTTAAACATAAAACAAGAGCAACATATCCTGTTTTCATCTGCATCAGGAAAAGAAACAGAAGTTTAATAAAGCAGTCATCCAGACAATAAATGCAGCATAACAAAGCCCAAGGAAAGAGAGAATAAGGCAGGCATTTAAGTGATAAATTATATGGAAATTTTATATTAATTGAAACAACTTTAAAAAATATTCATTAATCAAACTCTCTTTTTTTAAAATAAATCCCCAAGTTTAACTTGAAAGATTGAAAGATACCAAAATTCTGTCGGGCAATAAATAAAAGAAGAAATAAATTGAAATGACACTGATATCATACACTAAACTCACTCAATTGGCAGAAAAGAAAAATCCATTTAAAAGTAAACGTCTCCAATAAATTTGGCTGTGCCTCCTGTAGATAACACTTCTATCACAGATTCACAGCTAACATGCAAACAAGCATTTCAGATGGTTGCACATTTACTTGTGTAACAACATCATCCTATCCAAATCCTTATCAGATCCTTACTATATTTTATTTTTTTGTAAAACCCGAATGTGTTGCAAGACTTGGGAAGGGAGCAAAAACAGTCCAGTCCAATGAAAACTAAATTCTTATGACCTTCCATCCACTAAGCTTTTCAATATGAAGATCACCATCCACTTAGCTTTAAACCGAAAATTTCAACCGAATTTGGTGCTTTGAGGCTTTGAACCTATCTTTCTAATTGTCCTCTATGTCAGTGGATTTATGCAGTCAATTATCTCCAGCATTATGAAATGATTTTATATCCAAATTTGGGCAATTCCTAAACATACAGTACATGAATCCGTATCCTTTAAAACCAGTACAGTCATATATCAACTGAATTTCAAATTGATGCAGGTACATTCACAAAAGACCCATTTCAACAAGAAATTAAGAGAAAGAAATGAAATTAATTGAAGAGATAAGAATTTACTCGATCTTTAGGTCGCCATTTCGAGATTAAACCAGTATCTGATGGACCAGCAGGAATACAAGCCTCGAAAGCCTCATGACGAAATTCACACAAGACAACTGTTTGAGGCAAATAAGCCATACTCGTCGTGGTGGCATTCGTAGCATTGCCATAACTACTACTAGCAGTCTCCGAATCCAATCTCTGAGAACTCAAATCAACAACATCATCATGACTCGAAACGTACTCTTCATCCAAATGATTCGAAACCAACGCCACAGAAGATTGCGAAAACCTGGAGGCCATCAAATCCCCCAATGCCATTCAAATCAAAAAAAAAACGGCCTCAATAAACAGAAACAACAGAGCTCAAAAAGAGATCAATCAACCCTTCCCCAATCGAGAAACCATAACCGAAAAAAAAAAAATCAATTCAACCGATGAACGCCTGAAGATTCAACGAAGAAAAAGGAAATGGAATACTAGAAAAGAGTGTGATTCCAAGAACTAGTCAACGAAGCCGCTGAACCAGCGGCGCATAGAGATTCGTCTGATGAAAGTGAGGGAATCCAGCTCGAGAAACCCTAGAAAGCCCAGCGGACTTTTTTCTCTGAAAACCCTAGAAACCCTAGGTCGGTAAAGAAGAAGAAGAAGAAGAAAGGCTGAGTCTCATAAAAAAAAAATAAAAAATAAAATAAAATAATAAAAATAAAAAATAACAGTGGCGGCACAAACAACAGAAAAAAAAAAAAAAAACTGAGGAGAAAAGGATTTTGTCAAAAGAAGAGGAAACCAGAAAGAGAAAGAAGAGAGAGAAAAAGAGAGTATATACAGAGAGAGAGAAAGAGAGAAGTGTAATTTCACACTTTTCATATATTCACATTGTATTCTTCTATATTTGCATTTTCTTATCAAATAATCTTATTTTTTAATCAAACAAATACAACCTATTGAAGAATTATTTTATATACTATTTTTTTAATTTTTTTTTTTCAAATTTACAGTTTGAGTTTTTAGAGTGGTAGTGGTTGCAGCGCTAGTATACAATTTTTTATTGCAATTTAAGTTGCAGTGCTAATTGCGGGTTTCTATGTAGAATTTCGTAAAAATACAAAAAAAAATTATTTTAAAGTGTAAAAATAAAAAAACTCCAATATTTTATGACGTAAATACTTAAGTTTAAATTTTTTTGTAGATAAATATTTAAATTTAATTTTTTAAATTATATTTTCGAAACTTTTTGTGACAGTCAGTAGTCCCGCGATCCGTAAGGGGAAATACCGGGTAAGCTGTGCAATCCCACACCGCCTGGGGAAGGTCAAGTGGGATGATTCGGAGACTGTGTAGGTATGGGACTACACAGTTGAAGAGAGCTTAAATGGATTGATTGGTACTACCTATATCAACAAGGTGCATCTTGTTTTTCGGTAGCCCATCTCGAAAGAACTCCACAGTTAAGCGTGCTTGGCCTGGAGCAATTTCAAGGATGGGTGACCTCTTGGGAAGTTTTCCCAGGATGCGTGTGAGTGAGGACAAAGCACGCTGGAAACACTCGTGTTGGTCTGTAGGGTCAGTCATCGATCCAGGAAGCAGCCACAGAGTGACGTACTCGTGTATAAGAGCCATTATTCCGTGGGTGGAAGGACCCAATGGAGGCTTGAAGCGAGGACGTTACAAAATGGTATCAGAGCCTTGACCCAGCCGGAAGTGTGGTCGACGAGGACGTCGGACCCTGTAAGGGGGGGTGATTGTGACAGTCAGTAGTCCCGCGATCCGTAAGGGGAAATACCGGGTAAGCTGTGCAATCCCACACCGCCTGGGGAAGGTCAAGTGGGATGATTCGGAGACTATTTAGGTATGGGACTACACAATTGAAGAGAGCTTAAATGGATTGATTGGTACTACCTATATCAACGAGGTGCATCTTGTTTTTCGGTAGCCCATCTCGAAAGAACTCCACAGTTAAGCGTGCTTGGCCTGGAGCAATTTCAAAGATGGGTGACCTCCTGGGAAGTTTTCTCAGGATGCGTGTGAGTGAGGACAAAGCACGCTGGAAACACTCGTGTTGGTCTGTAGGGTCAGTCATCGATCCAGGAAGCAGCCACAGAGTGACGTACTCGTGTATAAGAGCCATTATTCCGTGGGTGGAAGGACCCAATGGAGGCTTGAAGCGGGGACGTTACACTTTTGTAAATATATAATTGTTAAGTGTTAAAGCAATGGTGTGGTAGTTTTTGATTGGTCTAGTTTATTAAATTTTTATTTTTTATTTATAAATTAATTTAAATATATCAATAAAAAAGAAATG
The DNA here is from genome assembly GCF_029168945.1 of Cannabis sativa. Lineage (NCBI taxonomy): Eukaryota > Viridiplantae > Streptophyta > Magnoliopsida > Rosales > Cannabaceae > Cannabis > Cannabis sativa. The sequence goes on along the minus strand of NC_083607.1, from coordinate 3,137,056 downwards.
TTGATAGCAAATTGACACTCAACGGTCATTTACTTATGAAAATTTTAAAAATATAATTTAAGTATTGTTACCGTTAAAAATTAAACTTACATATTTATTTATAACTATAAGTTAAATTTGGATCCAGACACGAAAATTCTTGAACCTCTCATTAGTAGAAATTGAAGCTTGTTTTATAGCATTGTAGGTTTAATCATCATTGAGAGGGACTGTGAAGTTGTTGTTGAAGGTTTAAGATGAAAAACATTTATATGGGAGATAACAAATGATATTTATCATTGAAATATTTTGAGCAAAACTATTATTTTTTGTAATTTTTATAAGATCCATAAAACTTGTAATATCATTACCTATAATGTGGTTTAGTGGGCATTAATCCATAATATTTTTGTATTTTATAAAAGTTAATGATTAGACTTTTGATTTTGTAAAATGACAAATTAGACTTTATATTTTTTAAACGATACAAAATAGTACCTTGACCGAAATTTTTGATAATTTTTTTTTTAATATAACCAATTTAAAAATAATTTTTAACATGAAGATATCTTGGTTTTGTAAAATAACGAATTAGACCCTATATTTTTCAAATAGTGCAAAATAGCACCTTAAGCTGAATTTTCGATATTTTTTTTAATATAACAAACATGAAGATAATTTTTAGCATGTAGAGATGCAAAAAATGTACTCATTTTGTCATAATATTTCTAGATCGGGTTATTATTAATTTTTATTTTAACAAATAATTAATTTAGGTACTATTCTATACCATTTTAGAATATATAAAGTCCAATTTGTCATTTAACAAAACACATGATCCAAAATAGTATTTACCATTTGTTAATATGATCAACAAAAATGAAATATATCTCTCATAAATTTAGACAATAAAATATAATATTAAAAAAAAAAAACTTATTTTTGTATGAAAGGTTGTTATTGATATTTAATAGTAAAAATTAATGGAGAATCTAAAAAAGAATAAGAGAAAAACACATCTTAAACGTGAAGTTCGAATTCGAGGCTGGGCTCAGGGTTTTAGTTCATAGGAGGGCCATAGTTCGAGTTTAGATTCGAGTCTGGGTTCAGGGTTCAGGTTTGGATCTAAGTCTGGATTCGAGGTACATGTTCGTGGCAAGGCTAGAGTTTTGGGTCGGGTCGGGTCTGGGGCAGGGATCTAGAGTCGGTGTCAAGGTGTGGAATAATGAATATTTTTTTTAGTAAAGAAATCTAAAAATTTTTAGAAAACATTAATCAAACACGTCTTTTTGAAAACTACAAAAATTATTTTTTGTTCTTATTTTTGAAAACTAAAAAGAGAAAACAATGTCAAACACCCTAAAATATTCGATTTTTTTTTTGTGAGAGCAACTACCAATATAAATTTGTAGTTTATAAATAAGTAAAAAAATTATAAATACTTTGTCTACTTTTATTATTAAAAGATTATATATATATAATCATTTTTATCAATTAAAAGCAATCACTTAAAAGAATAGATGACATCTTAGAGGAAGCCAAAGCCTCCTCGAAACGACGATCAACCAGCAATTGAGAGTTCCTAGCAAAAGAAAGTGCAACTTCGCTGATTGTTTGACAAAATACAAAGAAACAAAATTTAAAGAACCCAACATAATTTTGCGATCCTCAAAAACAAAACCGAAAGAAGAATATAAATTCAAAGAACTCTGGATGACCTCAATAACCACCAAGCTATTAAATTCCACTTTGACCTGAGCAAAACACCCAGTCTTCAACAAGTTGAGAGCCTTCTTCACGCTGAGAGCCTCGACCACCTTAGGATTAGCTCTTCCCACCATATTCCAAGCCATGGCAATCACAAACACCCTGTAATCAACACCATATTCCAAGCCATGGCAATCACAAACACCCTGTAATCAACTTACTAAATTAATCCCTAAAAAACCCTTACTAATTAGTTATGCTCCAAAATAATTTGTTAAGTGTTTTCTTAATATAATTGTTAAATGTTGATGGTGACAAGCTGTGTTTTAGTACTATTAAATGCAATTAAAATTACACATATTAGTTTTTTTATATAGTTATTGTGTAAATTAAGACTCCTCAACTACTTTAAAGTTGAGTTTAGAAAGCTAAGAGAAAATTGAAAGTGAATATGATTGAAAAAATTACACAATCTTATGTATTTATTTGATCATGTAATTAAACTAGTCCTAGTTACATGTTAGGTTATTTTTAGTATTAAATTTAGATTAATTTTAGTATATTTTTAATTTAGTTTAAATCGTGTTTGGAGCATTTTCACGCTTTTTATCTTTTATTTTTGTACATTTAAAATAGAAGAAGATTAGAAAATATCAAAGAAATAAGATGAAAAAAAAAGATAAAAAAAATCTCATAAAAAGATATATAAAATAGAAAAAATTGTGCAAGAAAATAAAGCTGAAACTTCAAGCCTGAATTCGACTATCTTCTAATTATATTTTGGAAAAAGTCAAAACATAAAAGTTCTAGATCTCTCTTATATCTTTCCAGAACATCTTAAATCGTCTAATTTTGATAATTATTGAGAGAGTTATGGCCAAAATACTATCAGTCAATGTAGTAGAAAAATCACCATTGAAACGAAGCTAGGTAGTGAAACTCCAACACGGGCCGCGGCCCGCCCCCCTAAACTTCACAAAAATTGTCTTTTTCTCTCACGTGAGTTTCGGTGGTTTCCCAATTTGAATAGGCCTTTAACATGTGAGTTTTTATATCTTTTTAATCCTTGAAGGCCTATATAAAGGGTGAACTAGAGTTGATTTCAGTGAAGCAATTTAGAGGAAAAAAGGAGTACGAATTTCAGAGACAGAAGTCAATACTGGAGGCATTCTGCAAAGGGTTTTCAGCATTATTTTAGTCTCTATCTTCTTCTCTTTCTTAAAGTTAATATGTGTGATTTTGCTTCCATGAACATGGGTAGCTAAACACTTGATTATGGTTAGATGGATGTTGTTTGACATTATTTTATAGTTTTAATATGATTTATTTTTCCCCTAATTTCTACGTATTCTATTTCATTTGTGCTTAATTACTTCGAATTGATTGGTCATCAATTCACTATTTTATGATTTCGATGCGAGATCTTAGAAGTGAGTGTCGATTATGCTATAGTGAAATAGAACTGAATTTCGATATAGGACGAGAGTACCTATATGGTTTAGATAGCTTATAGGGTTTCTGTGTTTAATGCCTGTTGCATGTTAAATTTATCACGAGAGTAAAAAGTTTGCATGTGATTGAGATTTATATATCTGAGAAGACTATAAATTACCTTAGTAAACCTGCTATTGCATAAAAATTGATAATAGCAAGATAATCATATTAAGTCATAATCAATATAAACAAATGAAATTGAAATCGAAACCCTAATTTTTATTAACTGTTAATTTCCTTTAATTAGTTGCTTCTTACTAGTTTTCTTACTTTAATTTTCTTTTTTATTTTTTATTTAACCAAATAGAAGTAAAAATTTAATTTTAACATACTTAACTACAATCCTCGTGAGATCAACCTCACTCTCGGTGAGTCTATTACTTGTAAACGATACATGCACTTACGTGTGCAAAATATCACAGCAGTTGGAGGTGACACGCTTACTAAACTATATTTAAAATTAGAATAATCAATGGAATAAATGAATCGATTTAAAATATAAAATAATTGGATATAATATTTTATTATATTGTTTACTAAATGTCCAAAAATGAAACTATAATCATTTAATTTTGTTTACATAACTATGAAAGTTAATTGGAGTGTTTTAATTAGACTAAATTGTCCTTGTTAAACATGTAATTACAATTTTTGAAGGACATATTTATTTTTTTAATTTTTAATTAATAAAATTAAAATTGAAATAAAGTAAGTTAAGAAAAAGAAATGTATCCCGCATAAAAATAAGGGGAGAACATTTCCTTTTATATTCTTCGTAATTTGTGTGGGGCCCACTAGTTTCTTTCTTTTCAAAATTTAGTAAACAATTGATTCTCATTCTCTTTAAGTAAAACATGACATTGAATTATGTTGGTGAATTAGCCGTGAATTCCATGGATGGAGGAGTGCTCCTGGATGACACTGAATGGTTCCCTAATCCGGGTTAATTGCTGAATTTTGTGTTGGTTCTCTTATCGTGTGTTTTTATTGTTTAAGTTCTATTGTTTTCTTGAATTATGTTTTGTGTTTTAGTGTTTCTTGTATTTGTTCGGACAGTTTTCTTTGGTTGTTGTCTGGTTTGGACCGATGTTGTTGTCCTGTTTGTTTTCAGATCCTTTTTGTTTCAATGAATTTGGTGCCTGGCACCATCCTTTTCACCAAAAAAAAAAAACATGACATTGAAAGTTCTCTTCAATTCTCGCACACTTGAGAATTGAGTGTAATTACTAAAAACTTTCTATTTTAAATATTATTTTCTTGAGAAAATAGCCTCAGAAAATACCACTGAAGAGAAGATATCTCAAAGGAGTCGAGGACTGAAAAATTCATTGATAACTGACATCAGCCAAAATGATATTCTTAATACATGAGGGATAATCAGGCCACCAAATTTTGCTAAGACTAGCTTGCAAAGTAAATTTAGGAAGAGTATCAGCTACTACATTAAAAATTCTAGGGCAATAATTAAAAAGTATAATAGAAAAATTAAAACATAAATATATGATATCTTCAAGAAGTAACCCCAAAAAAGATTCCAATATTATTAAAGAATTGAGCTTATGATCAAATTTTGACAATGAGATTCAACCTGGAGATTTTGGATGCCGAAAGAGATGCAATGGGAGAGTGTGTAGCAGATTGCGAGAGCTACCCACTTTGGAGGAGGGTTGTCGTGAGCTTTCCAAGATGTTGAAGCGAAAATATTGCCATCATGATCTCTGACTACCATACTAAGACCACACGAGGTTGAGTTAGAACTCAATCGTGCATTTGTATTGGCTTTGAACGATCCTGGAGGAGGACAGTTCCAGCGAGGCGGCTTTATAGCGACACTGTGGGCAGGAAGAGGCTGACCATGCCTCTTGTTTGCACTATGATAAAAGCCCAAGAAATTAGTCGCCCAAGGGCTTATGAATTCTGGTGCAAAATAAAAGAATCTTCATGAACTTGTTTATTTCGACGAAACAAAATACACTACCAAATAACAAGAATCAATTCAACTTCTCTACAAGGAAGCTGAAAAAAATAATTGTAAATGAAACTACAAATATCATTAACAATTATATTTGGATTACAGTTTAAAAGCACAAAGCTTGCGAGTCAAGGCAAGCTTGTTACAACCACAAAGTACATGATGGGTAGTCTCCAACTCACAAGAGCAAAGTGGACACAAGTTATTACTAAGTATTTTCTTAAAACTTATTATTTTTTTTTTTATGTAATTACTAACTATCTTATAAAATATTATAATTTAAATATAGTTACACCTAGTATAATTACACAATTACTTTTCTAAATGCACCACAAATTATATAATAATTATGTAATTATATGGCTAAACAAGTGAAAAGAATATATCATTTCAAGAATCAAGCGTAAAACTCAGAAGTGAAAAAACACAAAGAAAGAGGCATTAAAAGCATATTCAATGAACCAAAAATAAGCATTTATATTCTGAAAATAATAATAATAATAATAATAGTGAGCATTTATACCTTATTTACATATTCACTAGAAAACAAGGAACATAAACTTATTCCATGAAATAAATAAAGGGATCGTAAGAAAAAAAACAAAAGATATCCAAATATGAAAACAAATTTAAATGATTTTTTTATTAAAAAAAATCAAACAAACAAATTCAAATAAGCAAATGATTACTTGTTGAAGAAAAGGTTGCCATGACCAAAATACATATGACTCATAAATCGATTTCAAGCAAAGCAATATACAATTACACTAGGCCAATATAAAAACAAAAATAAGGAGTTAATTAATCCAAATTTTCATCAAAGATTAATTCGATTTAGTGTGTGGTTTAGTGGCAGTAAAGTGCTTATTCTCAAGAATTCTTTTGAGACAGAGATCATGAGTTCGAATTTAAGTAATTTATTTGAAAATTTTAAATGTGACGACAATATTTGTCAGTTTAACCACTTTTGACATCTATCATAAGAGCACTCGTGCCCCTAGTGATTTGTTAGGGCTCATGCGATACACCCGTGTAAGTGGGAGCGAGCCACTATGATGGTCTTGATGAATATTCATGGACAGAATTATTGGAGCTTTTATGGTTATGCCCATAAAAAAGAATGGTAGTCCCTTCTCTTGAACAAAAAAAAATTATTTTCATTTTGATCATAGAACTTTCTTTCTGTCATTTTTAGTATTTTTCATTCCATAAACATTTTAAACATGATTTCTTAAACACCTTCAAATGAAACTATGTTTTAAAAATGAATAAATAGGATTTATCTCCCTTGAACTATAAGCTTTGTAGAGTTTTATCCCTTGAATTTTTCTTTGTTGCAAAAATCTATCCTGAACTATAATAATCGTTGCAAATATCTCTATTTTGGTCATTTATTTAAATAATTTATTAATATAGTATTAACATAACGTTAAGGTAGTCTAATTCAAGAGTTTAGACAAAAAAAAATAAGGGATTATTTCACAAAAACATAAAAATAACAAAAAAAATTACAAAAATACGGTTTCACGGAATATTAAACATTTTTACGATTTTTTTTGATTTTATTTACAAAAAATACGGTCTTTTTATGTTGTAATCTTGTTAATTTGTTGTTGATTTTTTGTTATCTGTGTGTCATTTTTTGTTGTTATTTTGATATTATTTTCATGTTACTTTTATGTATTTTTCTTGTTGATTTTATGTTGTTTTCGTGTTATTTTTTAAAAAGCCGTAAAAATGTAAAAAAAATATTCTTTGAACGTAAAAAATGTAAATATTTTACAAAAAATAGTGCCTTATGTAATTATTTCAAAAAATAAATACATAATTAGCGGTCTAAAAATAAATTATGACAATATGCATGCGCATTTTTATAACTACTTTTTGTATGTTTAATGTCAATAAACTAAATATTTTAAAAAATAATGTGTAGTAACTTGTTACCATTATCAATTTAAAAAAAAAAAATACCATAAGAATGTAACGAAATAAATAAATAAATAAATCCTATAAAAAAATGCACAAAATTAAAAATCTCATATTTATCAAACTTATAGAAAAAATAAAATAGAAACATATTTGATGTAATTTACTCATACTATATTAAGTTGGGTCAAATTTGACCTAACTTTTTAATATGTGTTAAATTTGACTAACTTTCAACACACATTGAAGAATATGGTATTCCATCACAAATTTGGTATGCACTTCATTAAAAATGCTATAATATTTTTAAAAAAATTTCTTTAAAGTTATAATAATATTGTGGTGCTTCTAATCAAACATCATTTGTTAATATGTGGGAGATTTTTTAGGTAAGGGCAACTTTGGCTCGTAATGTAGGGCATTTTTTTGTTTTCGATATATAAAAAAATTTATAAATTATTATTATTTTTTGTATCATTGCACATTATATTTGTAGTAAGCTTCTTCTCCATTTTTGATAAATTTTAAATAATTTATAGTGTTGAAAATAAAATTTAAATACATAGTTGCGCGAATTGGTTTATTTTATAGGCGTTTAACTAATTATTTTGAACATTATTATTGATACAGTAAGTATTTCAGAAATTTTCAAAAACAGAAAAAATATCTATTAATAACTATAATGTAAATTATTATATATAAGAAAAAATAAGGATAAAATTTTCTAGTTGTCAACAAAAAATACACATATCAAGGAACAACAATAATGTCCTTATTTAAAAATATTTAGATAAGGAGAAGTAGTGTAAAGAAGAAGGTAAAACTATATCATGACATATGTATGGTACAAAAGCAACATACTTTCCAAGAATTTTCATGGCAAAAAGAAAGAGTGAATTGTGATTGTAGGTAGCTCAAGGAAGATTCATAAGCCATAATTTCATATTTAAAAAGGAAAAAACTTAATAGAAAAGAAAAAGGCAAGGACTATATATAGGGCCATTAGTGAGTGTGAAAGGGAAACATTGTTTGTGGGAGGAACATGTTAATTTGAGACAATGTGACTATGTGCACAAAGGGTCCTAGCTAGCCCACAATGAATGACCATTCTTGTCCACCAATGTTCATATTTATTGTTACTTGAGCATTTTATACACATATGAATATGCTTTGCTAATACCAAACACTACAAAAAGTATTAATTTTGATGAACCCCATTTAACCCAACAACAATAACCCAAAACTATGGATTGTTATTGAGGTAGTTTTTATTGTTTTATATTGCAAATTGGGATTGAATGGTTTGGTGAAGTGGAGACTAAAAAAAATTAGAAATTGTGTCAAATGAGATGAAAGAAATGTAATGATATATGATGATGATGAAGAAATAAATAGTTTTTTGTTAAAAGAATTATGCTATATGCTTCTAACTAAAGCTAGTGTTTCATTTAGTGGAATTTACAACAACAAAGCACTAATTAAATTAACAAGAGTAAATTGGTTGTTGTTATTTCCATGCTAATTACAAAATATGAGAAAGTAAGAAATAATTGCTAAATTTTAGATATGAAGAAAGAAGAAGAATTTCTCACCTTTCACTTTACATATGAAGAAAAATAAAAATACACAAATCTTATTTTGTTTTGTGAACTCATTTCTAACTTTTTTCTTTAATACACTTAATAATTTACTCAAACATCATCTTTTAGAAAACTACAAAACATGAATTTATAACAACTACTTATTTATCAAAATGGTGATGTGGTCACCCATTGAATAGGTAAAGGTCAAATATGTATAGAAAATGAAAAAAAAAAAACAATCTTCTCTACTATTTAAATTTTAATCAACTTAACACTATTAGAGATGATACTAGTAATTTTTAAAACTCAATCATATTAAATTATACTAATAGTAATAAATAGAACTCAGTAAAATACCATTTTAAGCATTATAATACATGTGAACACAAACTATTTAGCCTAAATTGCTCTCATAACCATGTGATTTTATTGACTACATAAACCATTTCTTCATTGTTGAGTAAATTACATAATCTAATTTTGACTTTGGTCTATACTATACCAACTATGATCTAACACCAAATTTTTTAAAATGGGAAAATGTGAATGATGATTGATGACCAATAGTAGTATATTGCTCTCTAAATTAAACTTACTAGACAATCTCATTAATAGGTCCAATTATAGGTTGACATATTTTTCTCATGGAAAAAAGAAAAAGTTTTTGTGTACATTTTTGGTAATGTGGAAAATAATCAAACACTTGATGCATGTGCATAGAGATCTCGAATTGGATACTGAAAAAAGTTGAAATTAATGGAATCCAAAGCCAAATATAAGCAAACCTTAATTTTTATTTTTTAAATAAAAAGACCCTTTTATCTAAAATCATTAGAATAGTTAATAGATTATAAAAGTAACTAAAATTTTAAGTTTGTAAGTGACATATATTTTTAGCGGCATAAATATTTAATGTTTATGTTTGTAAAACTATAATTTTTTTCTAATTTTGTCAGTACAGACTTTGTCATTATCTTAAACAAAATACATATAAGGTTCAAATTCTAGATTATTGGGTCTAGACAAAAATATATAGTATCAATTACTTAATAAATTCAAAAGGTAGTTTGTACTGACAAAATTTAAAAAAAATAGAATTTTACAAATATTAAGTACTTATGTCATTAAAATAAATATTAAGTTTATAACGCTTACAAACTTAAAACTTTAAGTATTTATATTTTTAGGTATTTATATTTTATTTACCTTATAGTGTATATAGTGTTTTAGCAGTAATTATGTCACTTATTTGCCTCAAATATCTATAATTATTTTCTATTTTTTTTAATTGGACTTATTGCTTGCCCCATGTGACTGCTGACTCAGTGTGTTTATGAATGCTTGAATATTCTAATTAATTAGTAATTTTGTTTTTTTAGGGCAAATTATTATTTTGGTTGCCTAAATTTAATCTTGTGTTTTTCAAAAATAGCTAAAAATAACATTACTTTTTATTATTTTAAGTAGTATAAAATGACTCCTTCACTTAGTTTTTAAGAAATTAATTAAGCTCTCTTTTCTTTTTTATTTTAAAAGGACAAAATTAATGTTATTTGAAATATATTAATATATTTATTCATTCGTATAAATAATTTATATAGTTTTTTTTTTGAATTAAAATTGCAACTTCATTAACTTAGGAGCAACAGTTTCCAAAACTATACCATTAGCTAATAAATTAGAATTTTTAGCAACAAGCATAACTCAATTTACAAATCACTTAACAAATAATAAATCAACATTATTAAAAGATGTCAAAAAGTGTTTACAGTCATTAATCAAAAGACTAAAAAAAGAACACATTTTTAGCTTACTACGAACAGCTTCCACTCTTACTAAACTGCCAGTTTCAATCATGACATGAAAAATAATGATGAAACTTCAACCAACTCAAAGCCTTCTTAATCCCCATTGCCTCAGCCACTTCTGCCGCCACCTTCCCCTCAAAATGCCTCGCCTGACTTGCCATCATGAAACCATTGACATATCGAACCAGAAACCCCATCTCGAACCTTCCTTCCCCAACAAAGATACATAGCTTCTTTTGCAAATTCCATAAATTGAACTTTTTTTTGCTTAATTCAAATATATTTTTTTAATCTCTTAAGTATACCAAAACATAGTATTAATTAATAAAACAAATTTAAATGTGTATTTTTGTTAGCAAGTGGTATTTTCATCTTGTTTAAAACCCTTAATTTGTAGGTGGAATCTCTTATATTTAAGTGTGAATTAATCAATGTGGTAAAATAAAAAATTGGATGATTATTATTATGAGAGTATAGTGGTGGGTTCTTCTTTTATATATATCCTTTGAAGGTAGCCTTTACTTTGTCAGTCAACACACCAATTAAGGACCAAAGATAGCAAAGCATTAGCCCCTTACTATAGTGCCACATGACTCATATAATAAATAATATATATATATATATATATTTATATTTATATGTTCCCCAAAGCATGTGAAAACTCGAACAAATTAAAAAGAAAAGCTTTTATAAAACCCTATCCTCTTTAATTAATGGGTACTGTATGCATGTATATATATATTTTTATATATATACATACATGCATGAATCATAATATACACAGACCAGAAAGAAACTACATTGTATAGTATGGATACAAGTATACTTATTATTAGAGATAGAGACAGAAAGGCTTTAGCTCCCCAAAAGCTCGATATGCTATAAAAAGATTGAAAAAAAAAGATAATACATACACCCATAAATATGTCACGTAAAATGTACATATAATAATTATATATGTATATATAAATACTAGAAAAGAGTTACGTGGCGAGCCACGTAAATATTAGTTTTATTTTAAGTTTTAGGGGTTTGCGTTTAAGAATTTAGTGACTATTTGTAAATTATGTTATAAACGATATGTTTTATAAAACTAATTGTTAAGAATGTCATAATTGTGTATATAAACCTATAATATACACATTGTTGTTCAAATGTTTTATGTTATAAACGATTTTTTTTATATAGAGTTTAAATTTTATATTGATGATTCTAATTTAGGGTGGGTATTGGTGTAGTTTTTTTAATTTAAAAAAAGATTGTTTAATTTTTTGGGTTAATTTATTGGGTTTAAACGTTTAAAAAAAGATTGTTTAATTTTTTGGGTTTAATTATTTATATATTTTTGAAAGTTAACGGGAGATCAAACCTATAGTTAAATTTAACAGAATATTCTTTTATTTTTAAAGTATATTCTGTTAAACCAAGAAATGTCGTTAGATAGACACTTTTAATATATAAAGATATAGGTGCAGTGCACTCATTATAATGGGTATTGGGTAATATCATGAATAAAATTTGAGTTTTTATGTTTAATATATATATGGACTGAGATTGTTTTATCGGCTGAAAAAAAAAATTAAAAAAAAAAAATTTCGACAAAAAAATGATAAAAAGAATTGAGTTTGACTTAAATATTTTTAGTGTAAATATATTTTTGATATAGTGAAATAATAAGTATTTTTTGATATTTTATTTAATTAAGTAGTTAAATTAAACATAAAAATTTAAATTTATCTTTTATTATTCCATTGGATCAAAATCTAATGGTTTAATATTTTTAAAATTAATATTTATTAGAGTTAGTCCCACATTGTTAATGTGTGTAAATAAATTGTCAAATATAAGATGAATGAGCTACTTCTCTCATTGCCAATTGATTTTGAAATGGAACTCCATTCATCTTAGCTACTTTCATTCTAAATTTTAACATGGTATCAGAGCAGCTTGTGATTCGTCGTGAGCTCAAAGTGTCCAAAAAGACGAGTCAAACAAAAAACTTTCGATCGATGTTTCCTCTTTAACTTCTATTTGGGACTTTTCGGCCAATGTGTACACCCACAAATTTTTCAACGTGTGTATACCTATAAATTTCTCGATATTTGGCCTTATGTGATTCTTTCAAATGTCACGTTCGGTCCTATAGTCTCTTAAATATCGTTTATTATACCCACACTTTCTAGGCCTAAACGTGAGGAAGGTGTATTGGAGTTAGTCATACATTACTAATGTGTGGAAATAAATTATCATATATAAGGAATAGACTACTCCTCTTATTGCCAATTAATTTTGAGATGAAACTTCATTTATCTTAGCCTCTTTCATTTTAAATTCTCATAATATTTATAGTTAAATTTATTTATTAATAAACTATTGAGAAATATCCTATAAATATATAAATATGCATTCATAATAAACTTTTGTTTGATTACTTTTTTTTGGTAATAAATTTCATTGATTTCAAAATACTGTACAAAACAAGTGAAGAATCCCCAAATAAGCCAAATGCAAGCAAAAGATAGCCAACAAAAAGCCCCAAAATAGGAGTCAAACAATTTACACATGGTTCAAAGCCTAAAACCACTTAATACTATAATTTTGATTTTTGTGGGAGTAAATTTGCTTACCCTATTATGTACAAGATATATGCTTGACATCCCTAATAATAATCTCTATATTAATCACCTTATGTTCCCAAAAAATAATATTAATTTTAGTTCACCAAATCACAACTAGAATAGTAGCTGAAAAAATAACCTTGCAAAAAGCATTTTGCTTCTAGTAATCCACGTCATTAACTGGATTATTGACCCTACAATTGTGACAGTCAGCAGTCTCGTGATTCGTAAGGGAAAATATCGGATAAGTTGTGCAATCTTACACCGCCTGGGGAAGGTCAAGTGTGGTGATTCTAAGATTGTATAAGTATGAGACTACATAGTTGAAGATGGCTTAAATAGATTGATTGATACTACCTGTATCAACAAGGTACATCTGGTAGCCCATCACGAAAGAACTCCACAGTTAAGCGTGCTTGACTTGAGGTAAGTTCAAGATGGGTGACCTCCTAGAAAGTTTTCTCAGGAAGCGTGCAAGTGAGGACAAAATACGCTAGAAATACTCGTGTTGGTTTGTAGGGTTAGTCGTCAGTTTAGGATGCAGCTAGAGTGACGTACTCGTGTATAAGAGTCATCATTTCGTAGGTGTAATAGCCCAATGAAGGCTTAAAGAGGGGATATTACAAATGGTATCAGAGCCTTGACCAAACTGGAAGTGTGGTCGATGAGGACGTCGAACCCTGTAGGGGGTGATTGTGATAGTCAATAGTCTCGTGATCCGCAAGGAGAAATACTGGGTAAGCTGTGCAATCCCACACGACCTGGGGAAGGTCAAGTGTGATGATTCTAAGACTATATAGATATGTGACTACATAGTTGAAGAGGGCTTAACTGGATTAATTGGTACTACCTATATCAAAAAGGTGCATCTTGCTTTCTAGTAGCCCATCACGAAAGAACTCTACGATTAAGTGTGCTTGACCTAGCATAATTTCAAAATAGATGACCTCCTAAGAAGTTTTCTCAAGAAGCGTGTAAGTGAGGACAAAATGCGTTGAAAATACTCGTATTGGTTTGTAGGGTCAGTCGTTAGTCCAGGATGTAGCCAGAGTGACATACTCGTGTCTAAGAGCCATCATTCCGTGGGTGTAAGAGCCCAATGGAGGCTTGAAGCGGGGACGTTATAACGGAAGCTTTCAAGGAAGCGATATGGCTTCACAGAATACTCTATGAATTAAAACAAATCAAAGGAGGAGTGACTATGTATTCGGATAGCCAATCATCCATCCATCTTTAAAAGAATCCAATTCATCATGAAAAGAGTACTTAACATATAGATATAAGACTCCATAGGATTAGAGAGAAGATAGAAGAAGGGCTGGTTGATTTAGATAAGGTCAAAACTGAAGATAATCCTATTGATATTGGGACTAAATTCTTAACCTTAAACAAGTTCAAGCATTGCTTGAACTACTTGATCAATCTCAAAAGTTAGTATACTGAGATTCTTGGAACACCAACCAATGACGGCTGCATTCTTTCTTCATCATCGTCTTTCTTTTAATTTGAAGTAACTAGGTGGAATTTGTACGTGGTATAGTTCCTCTAAATAAAAAGTCTCTGTAAACATCATTTTTGAAAAGTTGTTCACTCGCGGTTGCCAGTCCTAGAAGGAGTCTTGTAGAATGATAGTCTGGATGACTATCATGTCCACTCCAGGTTCAGTCTTCAGGATAGCTAGCCTTCTCTTGAAAAGAAGTTCCAGCTAGCTAGTTGTCACTCCTAGAGTGTTAGATCTGGATAGTCGACTCCAGTAGACTCAATCCTATTCAGAAGCGTCTTCAGTGAGTGTCCTTGGTCCGTGAGTTCGAGAACTCATATATGTTCTCAGAGTTGGTTAAGTTGATTATTTCTAACTAACTTAACAACATCGTTTATTGCACCCACTAACTTTAGGATCTTGATCCTGAGCCTATAAATACCACATTCACTTATCTTTTTCAAGTAGAGACAGAGACATGAGTTTGAGAACTCTGTTCAGATGAGATTGAGAGTTTGAGAGAGAAAAAGGTTGAGAGGTAGGGAGAGAGGTGTAGAGAAAGGAGAGAGATTAAATTTAGGTTTTGTAAGAAGAATTTTCTGTAAATGAAAAATATTCCTGGGTGTAAGTGTGAGAGTCAAAACACTTAGTGAGGACTCAACTAAGAATCTCGCCTCTATTATATTGTACTTATTCTTGCTCGATCAATAAATGAGGATTATGATGGTGTTTCATAACTGGAGTAGAGCTATAGATCAAATCAATTTATTAGACTTGAACTAGTATATATCACATGTTGATTTTTTTATTGTATGCATTTATTATTTTTGGTTTTCATGATTCTCTATTTGCCCTTGTTTTCTTTCAATTATTGTTCTTAAAATATTAATTTTGTCATTGTTAATTATTTAATTATTAGAGTTTCGTTAATTTAATTTTTTACATTTAATCGTAATTTTCCTACACAAATTAACACTCATTTCATCAAGTCATATAAAAGTTTACGTATAAATTAATTTGATATATATAAAAAGCATAATATATAGCCTTAATACCTTGAAGATCCCAATTATTAATGCCCTAATATTCGATGACTTGACCCTTTTATAGCATTATAATATGCAGCAAAATCACCACTTGATTAAACTAAATAGAGAAAAACATAATAAAAATTTAAAAGACAATGCCATATATAATATATTATAAATAAACAAAAAGTACCATTAGGTTTTAAAAACAATATTATATATTAAAGCTTGTATTAATGAAACAATATGGTGAATGAAAATGGTAGCTTTACTATACACTATTATATATTGTTGTATTGTTTGTACATATTAATTCAATCACTTGGATCTCAAGTACATGGAATATATAATATAATATATATATATATAAATAATCTACTTATATATATCTTAAAAGCAATACATTGCACATGGAGCAAAATCCAAACGTGTTTGGTAAAGGACCGTTGCCAATGGAGAACATTATAAGTTACTTCTACATGGCATCTCTCACACTTATGTATCTAGATAGTTTAATCTTCTTTGGTATCAACTCAAGTCTCACATTCTAAATAAAAAGATAAGAATTATCTAAAATATAAGTATTTTACTAATTCTATTAGTATCAAATCTTTTGAGAATGTGACCAAAAACAAAAGTAGAAATATATATTATTATTATGTTTTATTGATTCAAAACGAATAATATCATCCTCATGTGTGAATTGATGTGAGGTGACGACCTAACAATGTGAAAGAATAGAGCCCAAATATTATTATTATTATTATTATTATTATTATTATTATTATTATAAAACAGTGTACTAGTATACATCGTAGTTATTTAAAACACATTGTAAAATTTTAAAAAATTTAAAATAATTTACAATACAAAAAGTAGGATTTCAAACTATCTACTTTATATGCGTATAAAATAAAAAAGATAACAGATTGTTTGAACCTTATTTTTAGCTGTTAAATCATTCTGAATTTCTCACAATAATTTGTAAGAACTTAAATAACTACTATGTAAAGTGTCGTATATAAAAAAAAGTAAAACTATCTAAATGTAAAAAATACAAAAAGAGTGCACCGTATAATTTCCTAATATTATATATATTGGTATGAGTATGTATAAATCGATCTAATCCAATAACAACTGACCGATTCAATTACAACCGATTGCCAAACATTACATATCCAATTATAATCAGATCAGATTGGATGTTATTTTTGAATATCCAATCGGATCAGATCACATGTTGGATGGAGTGTCTAAAAATTCAATACATCCAATATCTAATCAAACTAATGAATATGTTCATTTAGTTTGAATGAGCAATTAGATTTTATATTGTTATACGTAAAAAATATATATATATATAAAAATTAACATTAATTTTTTTTTTAGAATTGATAGGTCCAATTCAATCCAATAGATGTTAAATCTAAATATTGGATGGATCCGATCTAATCTAATAAAAATTAGGTTTAAAATATTAGATAAACCCAAATTAAACTAATAGATATACATGAAATACATTCAATGGATAGAACCGATCCATTCCAACATTCATTGGATGTTGGATCGATTTGATGACTGAAAATAAATTCGATCGAATGTTAAATTCTATCATCCAATATAGGGGCGAAGCCAAAAATAAAAATTAGGGGGGGGGGGCAAACTATAATACCTAAGTAATAAATATTTTAAAATATATTATTAAATTAATAATTAAAATTGAAAGTCATATATAAGTAAATATATCTTAATTTTTTAGCAATTTTTCTTTAATATACGCTAACAGTTAGCAAACAATTACTTAAAAAAATTATTTTCCATCTTTTCATAAAGTGCAAAAGATAAATTTGTTATAGCTGTAAAACTAAATATGTAAAAATAAGAGTTGCTACTATATACAGAAGTGAAAATACTTAAGATTTTCTAATTTTTATTAACTATTACATAAATGCATCATATGTCATTTTTTACAAATATACTACTTTCTTTTATGAATACCTTAATTTTTATTTGATATCTAGATTTTTTATATTTGTTCATGCTCACTATTTGTTGAGGTAGAAAATAAAAAATTAATACATCAGAATATTTTTTTTTTCTTTTAATAATACTACATTGAGCATTCTAAAATTTTTGTTTTAATGCTCTCACAATTTTTTTTACCATGTTTTAAGTTTAGTTTAACTATAAAGGAATCATGTACTAAACAAATGAATATATAACTACTTATATAACTAAAAATTATAAAAATAATATGTGTATGTATATGGGCTGGGGGCTAAGGCCACCTTACACTTGAATGTACCTCTGCCCCTGATCCAATATATAATTGGATGGAATTTGAATACAGTCTATTACATTGATTTGTGTAGTTATCAATACTTCAATTAGAACAATAACGAAGTCCATATTTATAAGTAAATTTATTTTATCAAATGATTGTATAAGAATCTAAGTTCACATTACACAAAAGTGAAAACTCTCTACGTTTTAAGAACAATATATGAAAGTAATTGACAAATAATGATAATAAAGTTAATGTATATATTTATTAAGATTTTTGAAGAACACAATTGATACAACAACATATATAGCATTGTCTAATGTCTGTATTATATCCTCATAAAAAATTAAAGAATGCTTCAATTTTGAGAAACGACAATTTTATAATTTTGACACACAATAATCACAAGCAAATAATAAGTCTATATATAAATGTATAGAATTGAAAAGGAATGGTTTAGAGAGTGAGTTGGTCCATGTGAGGATAGGTGTAAGGTCTTCCGTACGTAACCACTTGGGGTTAGCTCAAGTGGCCATAAGTGGGTGTGTGAGTGTTGGAGGTCCTGGGTTCGAGTTCCAGATAAAACATATTGTAATATATAAACGCTTAAATAAAAAAAAAGGTCATCCGTACGTACTTACTTATAAGACCAACACCAAACTCCATCCATCAATTCTATATCCTCTCACTTTTAACATGTCAAATAATTATTACATTCTTATATTACAACACACCAAACATTTTTTGTTTTATTTTCTTCACTACTACACCTACCTTTTCTTATTTAATATTTGAAGAAGGATATTGTGTATTTAAGTATATTGTATCTATATTTGCTTTGCTACAATATATATTTTGTTGGGTCTCTTTTTTTACTTTGTGATCATGCTCCTATTTTAGCTTGATTCTCACATTAGTATAATTCATGATCTAAAACATCAAGAGAAGACCACGAGTAAGATTGCAAGATAGTCCACAACGATTCAAGATCTTCTCTAATGAAAATGAAATGTTAAGTGCGAACTTATTATATATAATGATTTAGAATTGGCATCACTGAATCATCATCAGTATTGAACCAAACACTAAAGCTAATCCCTCAAAAGCAAAGGTTCTTAAGCAACGCAAAATTGCACAACTTAAAGTTGTGCATCATTAGTTTGTTTACTAGCGTCGATTTCTTTTATGACACCCTTGTTCAAATTTAGCTTCGGTTCTGTACGAACACTATATTTCGGTTCAATTCAATAGCATCAATTTTTATCATAACCGGCACTAATAAATGACATTAAAACTCATTTTTTGGTAGTGATAATCAACCAATATTACAATTGTTTTTGATTCTTCACTTAGAGTTGTAAAAAAATAAATGATGAATAAAGATACTTTTTTGCGAAAAATTATTTAAAATAAATAAAAGAATTATTGCACAATTAATAGATTAATTAGGTTTATCATTTTTTATGTGAATCATAATTTAGCTAATTCCTAATTTTTCTAACAAAAACATGAGTCTAAAACAAAAGTGTGAATTATTGTGTAGTTAGTTTTAAATTAAATAATAAGGAGATGGGATGATGTGTTGTGACTTTGTGAGTGAAAATGTTACCAAAACGACAAGAAGCATAAGTGAAATAATGTGGACCTAATAATTAGTAAGATCATATGAGACAATTAATGTGAAACACACCTACACTCTTCTAGGTGAACTGAATGTAAAAATTAATTTAGAGGTGTTATGACAGAACGAGTTACATTTTGTATATCTGTTTGTATTAGAAATTATTTTAAGTTAGTTATGCTAAAAATATTGTTAAAAATTGAGTTCATGATTTTATTTATACTATTTTAAAAAATACAAAATCTATTTTGTTATTTAATAAAATAAATGGTTCAATCGATAATTTTTATAAAATACAAGATCTAAAATAATATTAACACTATATTTTATATATTTTGTATTTTTTTTTTCAAATCTTATGATGTTTTTTAATTAGTGGATTGTAAAAACTAACTATTAATATAATCTTGTAGTATTAACTAGCTATACCTTGTAATAATTATTGAATTAATGTACATATAAATAGTATTTTATA
This sequence comes from Cannabis sativa, assembly GCF_029168945.1. NCBI lineage: Eukaryota > Viridiplantae > Streptophyta > Magnoliopsida > Rosales > Cannabaceae > Cannabis > Cannabis sativa. Next base: position 3,117,081 of record NC_083607.1, on the reverse strand, counting down.
TAGATATATTATGATAAGATAACTATATATATACCAATAGATTTAATCTTGTTTTTGTGAAAAAACATATATAGTACATCTTGTTATTTACTATATATGTTTTGTTTTAATGCACACTTTATTTGATATACTTTAGTTTAATTTTAATGATTAAAATCCCTCTATTAATAAAATCATTAAACAAAAGTGCATATACCTAATCAAATTTGACAAAATCTACTCCCAATATAAAATTAGTCATGTTTTATTTTTTAAACAAATGCATATTGTCCTCAATATTTTATTTTTAACATGTTTTTGTCTTATATATTAACGTAGATTTTTGTTAACTATATTTAAACCTAAATTGTGATAAATTTGCATAGAAAACTGTTGACCGAGATTTTCGGCAACTATTAAAATATGATTATAGTAGTGAGTTGTAAGAAAGCGAGATGAGGATTTTTACGTGGTTGGGGCGTTAATGAGCCTTAGTCCACGAGTCTTTGTTATTAATGGATGTATTTAATACAGATTCCACACTTGAGAGAATGTTCTTCTCATAAATACAGAGAATGTTCTTGGTGAGTATTTTCTCTTCTTGCTCTTATGCAACCCCAGATTCTCGACCCCATTAAATGAGCTTTGAGGGGGTATTTATAGTGTTTTGGTGGGGTGATCCCTAGGATTGTTCTTACAAATGTATCTGTAAGTATCCATAAAATTGGATATTCCCAATGAATATACCATGGGTGATGCCTGGTCAAATCCCTAGGTGTTGTAGGGTTTTTATGAGGAATGTGCTTTTTGCCTTGTGATTGACGTGACTCTTCGCAGAGTAGCCGTCGCTAGACTTAAATGATCATTACTGTAGCACTGCTGTTTGGGGGTTGTGCCGTCAGACTTTATTGCGTGTTACAGTCCCAACACGCTTCCTCCCATGCGGCATTAAATGCGACGTGATTACTCAGGAGAGGCCTGACACATCCCGGAGAGGCTTCATGCTATGCGAGCTTCCGGGAGTACCTTGTACTCCGGGTGCCTCCTCCGGGACCCATACCCAGGGTGCTTCCTTGTGGCGCACAAAGACTTATCAAATACTTACAAGTTATCTGATCCACGTGTCCCTTTTCGACTGGTCCACGTATTTTGGGCGAATTCAGGGGCAACATTTACCCCCCAAGCCTTGTTTGCTTGGAAAAATAAACCAAGGCTTGCTCAAGTGCCTCCGGTTGACTCCTCGTTTCCCTGGCTCAGGCCCAGAGCGCGTGAGGGCACAGTTAATGATGACATTTAATGCAGCGATTCGCTTTTTGCAGGGATGTCTCCGGCCGCCTCCTCGGTTTCTTGACACAAGCTTGGGGCGCGTGAGGGTGCGTCTAATGATGGCATTAAATGCTGCGATTCGCGTTTTGCAGAGGTCGATTCGTTTCACGCCCTTTGATTGATGCGGCGCATTAATGGTGTCAGACGGATACTCAAACGTTTCCACCGCCTTTATGGCAGCTTGATCTGATCCGTTGATTTTCGGGAATTCGAATCGCGCATCTCCCCCACCGTACGATTGGTAGGTGGTGACGCCTGTTCCTCATGCACTTTTGCCTATAAAAGCCACCATCTTTCCTTCCTTTTGGTTACTTTCCATTCCTTGCCATTTTTGTTCGAATTTCCCAGAGAGAAAATTCTTCAAAACATCACGAACTGTCTTAGCACTTAGACATTTCTTCCACTTTTTCAGTGTTTGCTTTCACCAGTTCTTCTCAACTTTTACTCGACCACATTCAGGACCCCCAGTTCAACGACTTACTGTAAGTTTCTTGCATCCTTAGATAATAACATGCTTTTACTTGCTTCGTTCGTTTTTCTGGGTTTGTACTTTGAGATTTCTGGGTGTGCGAGTGTTTAAGTTCTTCAAGTGTTCTGTTTTATGTCTACTGCTTTAGTTGTAGGATCGCCATTATCATGTCTCTGTTATAATGTGTATTTTTGTTGAAGAGAGCCATGTGTTCTTCATTCAACAGTTGCTTAGGGCATAGAATGGTTTTTTTTTTCTTTTTTCTTTTTATTCTGTAAAACCACTTTCTGCGATTTCACTGCACCCGACACTTGTTCAGGGGATCTTTCTAGGGTTTCCCATGTGACACGTGTCGGAGGGCCTCTTTCCGGCGGTTAGGGGACCCCCACTCTCTTTTTCTTGACTTAGGGTTTGGTATGGGACCTAACTGCTGGAATGTTCTTTTTCCCTTTTTGTTTTTCACGTAACACAAAATGTACGCTTTCCAGTTCGAAATCTTCGAAGAAGAGTGGGAAAAGCATGGCCACGTTGGAGGAGGTTTCCCTGGGGCCTGTTGCCCAGGAGGGGTACAAATCCCGAGCAACCGGGTGGGAAGCGGCTGAGCTTCGATCAACCCTAACTTGTCCTCACCAGCTGGAGAATATTATAGAAGTTGCTGGGATCAAACCCTCCACTTCAAGGACCTATCACCGGCCTCCTCGCGACTCGGAGACGCCTAATCACAACTATGTCAGCTTCGGGGCTTGGAGTCAGACTCATTTGATGGCCGGTGCCATGCTCCCGCTTCAAGATTATTTTGTTAATTTCCTTGTATTTGTCGGCCTTGCGCCATACCAACTCATTCCTCAAGCTTACTGCCTGCTTTCAGGCTTATTTATTTTTTATACCGCCCGTGGATGGGGATCTCCCAGCCCGGCGGAAATTTTATATTTTTATGAACTTGTATCCGTCCCCAAAAAAGGGGACAAACTTAAGGACGGTTTTTATGGGTTCCGGATCCATCCTGCTAACGAGGGGGTGGTTCCGTATAATAGGCAGACTCACGTTAAGGAGTATCGCCATCGCTTTTTCTTCTCCTCCGGGTTCAGGGCCGTGGACCACCCGGAGCTCCTCACGGAGTGGGTGCGGATCCCACCTTACCAACGGACGCCCCCTACTCAGACTTTCCTCCGAAGGGCCCAAGCCTTTGCTTCCTACGACCACGCCGATCTCGATGTTGGGGGCTTAGTCACCACGGAGAATTGTAGGAAGGCCAAACTTATCCTTCCTCACCAATCCGTGGAGGACTCCAACCTCTCGCGGGTCATTTGTCCCAATGTGAGGGCGCCGGTTGCGGAGAAGGCCTTCCGGGATGAGCTCATTGCTACGGCAGAGAAAAAATACCAAGATTATCTCTACCGGAAGGCCCAGGAGAAAGCATACTCTCAAGCCCAGGCTGCCTCTGGGAGAGGACTTCGCGTGGGGAGTCCGGTGGTGCGACGGAGCCAAGCCATTGCCGGGAAGTCCGAGGCTAAATTTTTTGACAAGATTTTTCAAGAAGAGATTGGGGATCGTCCTGCCCGGAGGCCCCTTCGTATTGAAGATTCTTAAGAGAAGCAAACTTCCCGGCCACAGCCTTCGGTCCCCGAACCAAACTCGGGGGCTCCTGGTGCTAGCACCTCTGGTGCCGGCGGTAAGTCTCCCTTGATAATTGGTTATGTTCCTTCCGTTGATGAATACACCAGTCGTAGGCCCGTAGGGTTCGACGAGCGTCTTCGTAGATTTAGGATGTCATCGACCCGGTGGGGGGATCGTTTGAAGGAATTTTATTTTTCGAACTTAGGAGATTATCTAGGTCGGTCCCGGATGGGCTCCGGCCCTCCGGAACCTATTCCCTTAGGTCCTTCAGCTTACATAACGTCCAGCTGGTTCCGGCCCTCGGACAGTTATCTCGGAGATGACGCTGCCAGCATTAAAGTTCAGGACTTTGCTAGGGCCGAATTAGGAAGTTCGGGTAGGAGTAGCTTATTTGTTGTATCTTGTATAAGTGGTTCCTCACGGACTTCTAACACTTGCTTATTTTGTGAAACAGGTATCTCCATGGATGCCATTCTGGAACAGCTTGCCGGAGTTCATACTCCCGTGGCTCCTCCGGCCTTTACCTCTTCTCCCCCGGCCCCTTCCTTGAAGGTTTCTTCCAGCGCTCCCCCCGACACTATTGACTTAGTGGATGACGAGGAGGTGCTTCCGGGAGAAGGCCAAGGGAAGGGATGGGACTTCTCGGAGGAAGCCGCTGAAGGTGCGAGAGAGCCTCGAGCCCTTCGGAGGAAGCTGAGGAGGGCGAAGAGGAGCCCGAGGTGGCTCTGATTCGTAAGCGCAAGGGCAAGATGATTGCCCAGGATGAGCCGAAGAAGCCTCGGAGGGCCGACACTCCTGCTCATGGTCTGGACGGCGGGGTCTCCCCCATGGAGGAAAATCCTGCTCCTCCCAACATCGTGCTTACCCCAATTCCGGGGGACGAGGTGAGGCAGGAGCTTCGAATAGCCAAGCATAACTATGCTATGGATGAGTACTCCCGGGGGTACGCCGAAGTGGAAGCCCTTAGGAGGATCCTGCGGGCGGAGGTTGAGGCGAGCATCAACCACCCGGATTACCAGGATCCGTGGGACCTTAATCTGGACCCCTTATCGGACTGGTTCCGCCGCTTCCTAGGGCCCACCTTGGCTCCTTTTGCCGCGGAGATGATCGACGAGTTCGCTTCTCAGCTCACCCGATGCGCGCCGAAGCGGTTCGCCACTTGCGCTTCCCTGAACTCCATCTTCCAGGTCCAGGACCTCAGTCATTCTCTCACGGTGGTAAGTACTTCGCAATTTTTGCTTTTCCTTTTATCGTTTATATTTTATCTTTTTTTTTTTCTTTGAGAGACTTCTCCTTCTTATCCTTGCATTATGGTTCAGCTTGCTGCTGAGGCTGGCCGCCTCTCCAAGAACATCATAAATCATGGCTTCGTTCTGTCCGACTTTGGGGATATGAACGATGTCAGGAAGGTCCTTCAGGACCTCACTGCGGAGAGGCAGATCTACCAGGAGGCTGCCGAGCGCCAGGAGGCGGCTGCCAAGGCCAAGGAAGAGGAGGCCAAACGGAGGGAGGCTTAGGCGGAGGCCATGATCCGGGACGAGGCCCAGCAGAGGGACAAGATGGAGGCCCAGCACCAGGAGGAACTAAGGGCTCAAACCGAGGTTGCTGACAAGGCCAGGCGAGACCTCCGGGAGGCCAGGGAGGCTTTGGATGAAATGGTCACCAAGGTGAGACCTTTAGAGGAAACTCACCAGGTGAACATTGAGTCCAAGGCCGCTCTAGCTGCGGAGCTGAAGGAGCTTAGGGATTTCAAGGAACAATCCATCAGGAAGGCCAAAAGGGCCGAGCTCCTCTCTCTCGTTTCCTGCACCCGGTGTCCGAAGCGCTTTGACGATGGAGTCTACATGGCTTGGTCCACCAATGATCAAAATATCAAGCTTACTTTTTATCCCAAACCCGAGGAAATGATTGCCAAATTTCAGGAAAAGAAGAAAAAGCTTGATGCCGTGCTAGAGGCACGTATTGGACCTCGCCTTCCTCCGCGGGCTGACTGAGCTGCCGTACAACTGACCAAGATTCCACCTGTTTCTTTTATAACTCTTTTTTTTTGTACATATTTGCTGCTGCCTTAGAACAATATATATATATAGGTAGCAGCTTTTATTTGAAGGGGAGACAATTATATATTTTTAAGGCCTGTCCCCGGGCCATTTATATGTATATGACCTGCCCTTTGGGCTAGGATATTTTTTATGCGATCTTTTTTGTCACACTTATGTTTTTTTTTTAACCTGTCCTTTGGATCAGGGTTTTTATACTTATGCTTTTTATTTTTGTGCATACTTTCTGACCTGCCCTTTGGGTCAGGATATTTTACAGAGTTTGTTTTTCTGTTCGTCCGTGCAGTATACCCTAGTACCCCCCTGAGTGGCATAGAAACTTCGTTTTTCAGGCACTCGCCTTTATTTAATATAGAGGAGGTATACATTTGGACGGTACAAACCCTTTGAACAAACTCTAGTTTTATTTCGCTTACCGGTAATATTTCCCGAGGTGATCGGCGTGCCTGTGCTCTTGGGACGGTGGTTCCGTCCATTCTTTTCAGTTTATAAGTGCCGGAACCGATCTCGTCCTCGATCTCATATGGTCCTTCCCAATTTGGTCCAAGTACCCCCACTCCGGGTTCTTGGGTGGCTGGGAAAACCCTTCTTAGGACCATATCCCCAATAGCGAATTTTCTGTTTTTAACCTTGGAGTTAAAATACTTGGTCACCTTCTTTTGATAAGCAGCCATCCGTATTTGAGACTCATCCCGGAGTTCCTTGACTTGATCCAAAGCTTCTTGGAGCAGTGCCTGATTAGTGGAAGGATCGTAAGTCGTCCTCCTATGGGATGGGAATAATGTTTCTACCGGGACCATTGCTTCACAACCGTACGCCATTGAGAAGGGCGAGTGGCCGGTTGTGGTTCTGGGGGTCGTCCGGTAGGCCCATAATACCCTTGGCAATTCTTCAGGCCAGTTATTTTTACAGGCCAGCAGCTTCTTTTTCAAGGTGACATTTAGGATTTTGTTGACCGCTTCCGCCTGACCGTTTGTTTGAGGCCTGGCTACCGCGGAGAAGCTTTTCACTACTCCGTGTTGGTTGCAGAAGTCGGTAAATTCCTCGCAATCAAATTGCTTTCCATTGTCTGAGACTATTTTGTGAGGCAAGCCGTATCGACACACTATGTTTTTGATAACAAAGTCCAACGCCTTCTTAGCAGTTATTGTCTTCATAGGCTCAGCCTCTGTCCATTTGGTGAAGTAGTCTACTGCTACTATTGCATACTTTACCCCTCCTTTCCCCGTAGGTAGAGACCCGATGAGATCTATTCCCCAGACCGCGAAGGGCTGTGGGTCGGTCATCGTGGTGATCTCGTTTGGAGGAGCTCTCGGTATGTTCGCGTACCTTTGGCACGAGTCACACTTTTGGACATAGTCTATACAATCTTTTTTCATTGTTGGCCAGAAGTACCCCTGCCTCAATATTTTCTTTGAGAGGCTGGGTCCTCCCATATGATCTCCACAGAACCCTTCATGGACCTCTAGCATGATTTGTCTAGCTTCAGGGTCCGATACACACCTTAAATAAGGCATGCTGAGTCCTCTCCGGTAGAGAATTTGGTCCATCATTACATAACGATGAGCCTGATACTGAATCTTTCGAGACAAAGGCTCCTCTTGGGGCAACTCACCTGTGGTTATGTATTTTATGATGGGGACCATCCAGCTGGGTTCTTGCCCAACCGTTAGTGTGGTCTCTTTTATTTTGATGCTTGGCTCTGCCAAGTGTTCCACTGGTACTACCCCCAGCTCTTCGATTTTGCTGTCCGAGGCTAACTTAGCCAGACAGTCCGCGTGAGCGTTCTTTTCTCGGGGGATTCTTTCTATTTTATAGTCCGTGAATTCGTGGAGCAGTTCTCGGACTATTGTTACGTACGCGGCCATCCTCTCGCCGCGAGTTTGGTATTCTCCGGATACCTGGTTTACGACCGCCGAGAGTCACCGTAGACTTCCACTCTTTTGGCTCCTACGGCCTTTTGCCAATTTCGCCCCGCTATCAAAGCTTCGTATTCGGCTTCATTGTTTGACGCTGTGAAGTTAAATCGGAGTGCTGCCTGGAGCCGCAGTCCAGTTGGTGATATCATAGCCACTCCGGCTCCCGAACCGTTCTCATTAGAAGCTCCGTCTACAAACACCCTCCAGGTGGGGATTGGTGGTACCGGTGTATTAGCTGTTGCCTCGGCTTCATTGCATTCGGTAATGAAGTCTGCCAAGGCTTGACCTTTTATGGAAATCCGGGGTACGTAGTGTAAGTCGAATTGACTTAGCTCCATTGCCCACTTGAGGAGTCTTCCGGATGCTTCAGGCTTCTGGAAAACTTGCCGGAGCGGGTGATTGGTCAAGATTTTGATCGGATGGGCTTGGAAGTATGGCCTCAGCTTCCTTGATGCCATCAGGAGGCAGAATACTAATTTTTCAATGACCGGGTACCTTGTCTCGGCCCCTATCATACGCTTACTGACATAGTACACGGGGTGCTGAATTTTTTCTTCCTCCCGGACTAGGGCAGCGCTAACCGCGTGCTCGGAGACGGCCAAGTAAAGGAACAAGTCTTCTCCAAGGACGGGTTTTAATAGGATAGGAGGTTTGGCCATGTGGTCTTTTAACCTCTTGAATGCCTCCTCGCATTCATCCGACCATTCAAACTTTTGGCATTTCTTCAGTACGTTGAAGAAGGGTATGCACTTGTCCGTGGATCGTGAGATAAAGCGGCTCAGTGCGGCTACCTTTCCGGTCAAGCTCTGCACGTCTTTATGCTTCTTGGGGGATGGCATGTCCAGGAGAGCTTGGATTTTCTCCGGGTTTGCTTCGATCCCCCTTTGGCTGACTATGAAGCCCAGGAATTTTCCTGACTTGACCCCAAAGGTGCATTTTTTCGGGTTGAGCTTCATACCGTATCTCCGGACGACTTCGAAACATTCTTCTAAGTCGCTTGCATGGCTGTTGCATGCTTTGGATTTGACGAGCATGTCGTCTACATATACCTCCATGTTTCGTCCCAGAAGACTTTTAAACATCCGGTTAACCATTCTTTGATAGGTTGCTCCGGCGTTTTTCAGTCCGAAAGGCATGACTAGGTAGCAGTATACCCCCTTATCGGTCCTGAAGCTAGTGCACTCCTGGTCTGCCGTATGCATTTTTATTTGGTTGTACCCAGCATAGGCATTCATCAAAGACAGCAGTTTAAATCCGGACGTGGCGTCTACCATCTGGTCGATCCTGGGTAGCGGGAAGCAGTCCTTTGGGCAGGCTTTGTTTAGATCTGTGAAATCTATGCAAACTCGCCAAGTCCCGTTCGGCTTGGGCACCAGGACCGGATTGGCCAGCCATTCCGGATAGTACACGTCGCGGATCATGCCACTGGACAAAAGTTTGTCCACCTCTTTCTCTAAGGCCTCGGCTTTCACCGAGTCGAGCGGGCGTCTCTTTGTCGTACAGGGGGCATGTCCGGGTTGACATTGAGTACATGGGTGATGACATGAGGGCTTATGCCGGTCATGTCTTCTTGGCGCCATGCAAAGATGTCGATGGCGCCCTTCAGTGTTTTTATTATTTTGTCTTTTTCTTCCGGATCCAGGCTCTTCCCTATCCGGAGTACTTTGGTGGAGTCGTCGTCGCACACTGGTATTTCTTCGACGTCCTCCATTGGTTCCACGACCCTTTCGGATCCTATCCGAGGATCCAACTCATCCTCTTCAGCCTTCTCTATCTCAGGAGACTCCCGGACCATAAGTACAGGTAGGCGGGTGGCAACATTGTAACACTGCCTGGCTTCTCCTTGATTTCCCCTCACAGTTCCGACTCCGGCTTCCTGGGTAGGGAATTTTAGGCACAAGTGTCGGATTGAAGTAATTGCACCAAAGTCCACTAGGGTCGACCGGCCAAGGATCGCGTTGTAGGCTGTTGGACAGTCTACCACCACGAAGGTGCAATATTTAAATGTGCTCTGGGGGGTATCCAGACACAGGGTAACCGGGAGCCTTACTTTTCCCATTGGGATTAGCGTCGTCCCGTTAAACCCCGTGAGCTGCGACCCACTAGGCGAGAGGTCCCGGTCAGTCAATCCTATCGCAGTGAAGGCTTCTTTGAAGAGCAGGTTCACGGAACTCCCATTGTCAATCAAGACCCTAGCCACCACTTTATTTGCGATGGGGGTCTCTATGACCAGCGGGTCGTGGTGAGGAAAACGCACCGTCTTGGCGTCTTCTTCCGTGAACGTTATGGGTTGGTCCATTAGCCGAGGCCTTTGAGCTGGGAGTTGAGTAACCTCCCACACCTCATTGTGTTTCGCGGCCTCGGCATATCGTTTCCGCTCCTTGCGAGTGTTTCCTCCGATATGGGGACCTCCGGAAATCATGGCTACCCGCCCATTAGGCCGGGGCGGTAGCCCGGAAATATGCTGGGTGTCACCTGCGGGAGCAGCTGGAGGCAATACTCCTGCTGTACCCCCTGGTGTTCCCGGAGGCATACCCCCGGCCAACTGCCCTGGATTAAGGTGGGGCAACTTATTTTTGATCCACTCATAGAGGTGGCCCAAGCGGATTAGATTTTCAATCTCGTCTTTGAGATTCTTACATTCATTGGTGCTATGACCAATGTCGTTGTGGTACTCGCATCTTTTACTCGGATCTCTCCGGGAGCTGTCTTTGTACAATGGCTGTGGTCTCCGGTAGTGCGTATTTTGCCTAGTGGCAAAGTACACACGTTCCTGGGAGTTCGCGAGCTCTGTGTACTGAGTATATTGGGGTGTGTACCCCTTCTTCTGGCGCTTCTCTCCCGTTCGGGTGCTGCCCTTGGAGGACCTTTTGCTCCTTGACCCCTGGGTAGGGCCTGTTAAGCTAGCAGTCGGGGCAGCCTGTGAAGGAGCTCGTCCATTCACCCCGGACGGGTTGCCGTAATGGGAAGATGCTGGTGCCAAAGCTTGGCCCTGACTGTACCCGGGAGTAGCAGAGAACTGTATGCCACTCACTTGTGGAGTCGCGGTCGGGGCAGTACCCGAGGGCGACACTCCTGGCATGTATCCTGCTATCCCGGTGGGATAATAGCCTCCATAAGCCACGATCTGGGCTTCTTCGAGGTTAATATACTTCTGGACCCTTTTCTGGAAGTCCTGGAGGCTAGCAGCACCTTCTTGCTGCAATTCATTCCAGAAGGGAGTCCCAGTGCGGATTCCTGCTTGGAGAAGTGCAAGCTGGTCTCCGTCATCAACCTTCTTGGTCTTCGAGGCTTCCTCTCGGAACCTCTTGATGTAATTCTTCAAGGTCTCGGTGGGCAGTTGCTTGATGTTGGTCAAGGCACTAACCTCCAAGTTAACCTTTCTGGCGGCGACAAACTGTCTCCGGAAGTTGGTTTGGAGTTTGTTCCAACAACCCACGGATCCTGGTTCCAGCTTTTTGAACCATTCCTCCGCTGATCCACTCAGAGTGAGGGGGAAGCACAGGCATTTGGCGTCATTGCTGACCCGCATGACTGTCATGACACGGTTGAACCGTGATAGGTGGTCACTGGGATCGGAGTTCCCAGTATATGCTGCCATTTCGGGCATCTTGAAGTTTTTAGGGAGCTCCGCCTCCAGGATATGCTTGGCACACGGCTCCCGATCCTCGCTGTCCGAGTCAGAGTCGTCTCCCTTCTGCCTCCGGGAGACTCGAGCAATGTCTTTTTGAAGTATGGCAAGTTCCGCCATAATCCCTTCGTTTAACGTACCCGAGGAAACCACGGGCCTGCATCTTTTTTGGTCAAGGTGATCCCGGAGGTCACCTTGATTCACATTGATTTGATTTCTCAGATCAATGGGAGGACATCTCTGTCCTCTTCTTCCTCTACCCCCTGGTTCCTGGTGCACAGAAACGCTTTTCCGGTCCCTTCGATCCTGAGGGCCAAGACTCCCTCTTTGGGGCTTGCCCCTCTGCGGACCTTTCCCTTTAGGGAAATCTGAGCGGACCCTTCGCGGATCCTGCACCTTTTTCTTTCGCCCAGGGGTAGAAGTAGGGTTTTTTGTTTGATTTTCCTCAGCAGGGTGCCTTATAGGGCTAGGCTCCCTAGGTTTTTGCTGCTGGGAATTAGGCGAAGACGTCGCTGGCTCTCCGTCGAGCCCAACGGCCATTGCCTTGGGGTGCACGTGAATACCAGCTGCCTCCATGACTTTCTGCATGGCTAGCATCACTTCCTGCATTTTTTGGTTTTGCGCAATCTGAGCTTCGATCTCGGCTTCATGATCGATAGCTTTTTGTCTGAGGAGCACCAGCTCTGAGTAACTTCCTCCGTCGTAGGCATACTCGTCGAGGTTTTCCTCGTAGTTCTTGTCGGGGACTATTTCTTCTTCTTCTTCCTCGGACTCCTCTGCCGCTCTTGAGGCCACATCTTCCTCATTTGGATCTTGAGCATCTTCCAGAGGGCGAGGATGACGTGTACTTCTTGTCTCCACCATTCTTGTGAAGTCAAATGCGTGTTATGTAGCAGCTTTCCTCAGCTCTCAATGAAAGCACCAAAATGTTGATCGAGATTTTCGGCAACTATTAAAATATGATTATAGTAGTGAGCTGTAAGAAAGCGAGATGAGGATTTTTACGTGGTTGGGGCGTTAATGAGCCTTAGTCCATGAGTCTTTGTTATTAATGGATGTATTTAATACAGATTCCACACTTGAGAGAATGTTCTTCTCATAAATACAGAGAATGTTCTTGGTGAGTATTTTCTCTTCTTGCTCTTATGAAACCCCAGATTCTCGACCCCATTAAATGAGCTTTGAGGGGGTATTTATAGTGTTTTGGTGGGGTGATCCCTAGGATTGTTCTTACAAATGTATCTGTAAGTATCCATAAAATTGGGTATTCCCAATGAATATACCATGGGTGATGCCTGGTCAAATCCCTAGGCGTTGTAGGGTTTTTATGAGGAATGTGCTTTTTGCCTTGTGATTGACGTGACTCTTCGCAGAGTAGCCGTCGCTAGACTTAAATGATCATTACTGTAGCACTGCTGTTTGGGGGTTGTGCCGTCAGACTTTATTGCGTGTTACAGTCCCAACACGCTTCCTCCCATGCGGCATTAAATGCGACGTGATTACTCAGGAGAGGCCTGACACATCCCGGAGAGGCTTCATGCTATGCGAGCTTCCGGGAGTACCTTGTACTCCGGGTGCCTCCTCCGGGACCCATACCCAGGGTGCTTCCTTGTGGCGCACAAAGACTTATCAAATACTTACAAGTTATCTGATCCACGTGTCCCTTTTCGACTGGTCCACGTATTTTGGGCGAATTCAGGGGCAACAAAAACTAAAGCAGTAAAAAAACAAAATAAGAACACAAAGGTTTTTACGTGGTTTTACAATTAAAATTCTGCATAGTTCACAAATCAATCTTATTAGATTTCTGATACAATTTTAAGGCATTTTTCTCTAATAAATTTTTCGTTCTTTTTTCAGTGTAAACTGCTCCTATTTATAATTATATAGGAGGGCAGTTGATTACAGATTTGACTGATATTTTACAACCATTATCTCCTAAAATTATGGGATTTGATTACATCCCACGTAAAATAAATACAGTTAATATTTAAAATTCACATAGTTGTAATTGGTCCGCTTTTACTGGGTCAATGTAAATGTGTATTAAATACATTGCAAATCGTATCTTCTGGGACGTCTCGCTGGGAACATAGCAACAATAACCCTTACAGCGAGTTAGAGCTTTTCCAACATCTTTCCGAGGTTGATAATGTAAATCTTGTCGCTTCTGCGCTTCAAGACATAACACTCCATCTGAAAATCGCAGTTCTTAGTGACAAAGTGAACTTTAGCAGTCAACATCATTTGAATGTTAGCTTCTATCTGAGATAACTGACTTCGACGGAGCTGTGAATCTCATTGAAAGATGTCTGGAGCTGATTAGTGAATGTACCTTGAGCGTGCCTTCCTATAGCGAGATGGACGCCTCGCTATTAGTTGTTTGGGTTTACCCGATTGTTATACTTAGTTTGTATAATGTGTATTATACGCTAAGTGTCTTAACATTCATTATATCTTGCCTACGCCTCTTCATGCGTAATGAGGTTGATATCTCGCCTTGCACATCCAATGTTGTATGGTTTCTTGTTAATGCACGAGGCGACAATTTATATATCTTTATCTCGCGTAAGACCTTACAGTCAGCAAGTTGTAAATATACTCTGTCAATTTCGCATTTAATGACTTATTCTATTTTCAAATATAATTATCATTACATTTGTTGATTCGTATTCTTCCCAGTTTGACACGTGTCTTCATCTGAAGTGCTAGCCGAATTTCGGGTATAACACTTAATCATATGTTTCTATTATTGGGATTATTTCAAAAAAAATAACAAAAATACAAAAATACGATTATACAGAATTTTAAATAGTTTTATAGTTTTTAACGTTTTATTTACATAAGTACGGTATTTCCGATATATTTTTATGTTGTATCTTTGTTATTTTGTTGTTCATTTTTTTTTTATTTGTATATTATTTTTCATATTATTTTAACTATTTTATTGTTGTTTAGTTTTGATGTTATTTCATTATTTCATGTAGTTTTTTTGTATTTTTATAGAATATCATAAAAATATAAAAAAAACACTTTGATCATATAAAAAATTATCCTTTCTTGTATTTCATGTATTTTTCTTGTATTTTTTATATTTTTTAAAAATAGAATTTTATTAAAAAATTAAATCATCTAATATCATAGATATAAATTTAACAAAAACATCATTTTTATTAAAAACTCATTATGAAAAAGAACATAAAATTTTAACAAAATTACAAGCTACCATTAATAGAAGGATATATAAAACAATAAGGAGAATAATATATGTTTTGTGTGGATATATTATAATGTATTTGTTTGAAGCATATCCTTACTACAAGTGGAAATAAGTGAGTCATAAATTCACAATCATAATATATATATATTTATTAATAATAAAAATATATAATATACTCCTAAAATTATCTCATCTACCTTGGACGGATTTTATAATTCCGCATATAATATCCCAACCATTTTGGAATGGTCAATTTTTTTAATTTAAAAATTATTATTATTATTATTTAAAAATTAAAAAAAAATTGCAAATTGCATGTTTTTCTTGTATACAATAAGTTAATTATTAATTATTTTTCTTTGGAGTGTTTGATGTTGATTTTTGAACCATATACATAAGATTATTTTTTAATATTTATTTAGAGAGAGTTGATTACTAAACTTTAAACTTCATTACATTACATTACCATTTAAAAAAAAAAAAAAACCTTCATCATTACATAGTCACATGTGATATAAATCAATAATTAATAATAGTTACTTTGGAGATTTTTTTTAATTATTATTATGTCTAATACCTCTTCTTTGTTAATTATTTAATTATAATTTAATACTATTTTGGATATGTATTTGGTAAAAATGATTGATTCAACTCTCTATTTTATAAAATGACAAATTAAATTTTATATTTTCCAAAAAGTACAAAATAGCACCCTAAGGTTTGAGCTCAATTTTTTGATAATTTTTTTTTAAAAATAACTATGTTGGAGAAATTTTTTAGCATGAACAGATAGAGAAAATATGCCTAATTTTATCATAATAGATCATGTTATTATTTTTATTTTGACAAAAGAATTAGTTCATGGTACTATTTTGTACTATTTTAGAAAATGTATAATCTAATTTGTTATTTAACAAAATAGAAAGTTCAATTAGTAACTTTTGTAAAAGGCTAATTAGTAATTTTTCTCCCTGAACTTTGACATGTACCAAATCGTGCCCCCTGAACTTTTTTTATCGTTAAAAATTCCCCTCGAACTATTGAGAT
This sequence comes from Cannabis sativa, assembly GCF_029168945.1. Classification (NCBI taxonomy): domain Eukaryota; kingdom Viridiplantae; phylum Streptophyta; class Magnoliopsida; order Rosales; family Cannabaceae; genus Cannabis; species Cannabis sativa. Next base: position 3,101,813 of record NC_083607.1, on the reverse strand, counting down.
TGTTAAATTTAAAGACTTTTGTCTAATTTCATTCAATTTTACTATTTCAGTGATTGTTTATGTACTAAATTATGCTCCATATACTTTGATATCTACCAAATCATGCCCCTTAAACTTTGATATGTACTAAATCATGCTCCCCTGAATTTTGATATGTCACGTGGGTGGGTATTTCACTTTTTCAAATTTAGGTAAAAAAAATTGTCAAAAAAGTGACATAAGCCATCAATCAACTAAACACATGTAAAAAATTTTAAAAATGGGATCATATGAGTTAGTTGGACTTAAAATTTAAATTTAAGAAAAAAAAAATAAAAAAACTGACATGAAAGTGACATAAAACATTAATCAGTAAATTAAATAGGTTTGAACAAAATTAAAAGAAAAACAATATACACAGTAAAAATATAATAATTGCCGTATCACAGTAAAAAAAGAAATAAAATGGAAAAAATCAGTATAGGGTGTAAATTTCCCTTGATTTAGAGAGCAATCAACATAGGTGTAAGTTGAAAATTACCACTTTTATTAATTAATTAATCAAATTTACTTCTAATTTTATATTTAATTGAAACATACCTCTTTTTATATGTATTGTACCCAAAATACCTTGACATAAGAGAGTCACATGGAGAGTATCTTGAAGTGATAGGGATAAAATTGGTACAATGTTTAAAAAAAAAGTAAAAATGATAGACTTTAAAAAAAATGTTAAAAATAAAAGAGATATAAAAAAGTATAGGTGTAATTCCATCATCAACATAACATAAGCTTCTTCATCAGAAACATATCATATAAGCAAACTATATAATTGGGCCTCATTTGTAGGCCCATACATAGATAGATAATTAAGAGAAAATTTACAAAAATATAAAATCAATTTTTAAAAATATTAAAAAAATGGCTACCAAAATATGATCTTTTATTTTTCAGTTTTATGTATATATTTTATATGATAACCGGTTACTATAAACGAATTAGTTATTTTGAAAATTAATGATGTAGTAACCAATTATCAATATCATTTTCTTATTTTTATTTTTAGTATAGTAACAGGTTACTATTTTATCAATTTTAAAATAACTACTTCGACACTAGTAACTAGTTATTTAAAAAATTAATATGGTAGTAAAGTAACACTATCAACTCCTAAACATGAAGAAAAAATTCCATAAAAACAAACTATAAAAAATGCACAAAATTATAAATTCCAATATTTATCAAAGTTAAAGAAAAAATCCATACATAGACATAATTTTGTCATAGTTTAGGGAAGAAATTTTTGTAATTTTTCATTAATAAAATTATATAAATCAAAATATATAAAGACTAACAACTTTAACTAATTATTTGTTAAGTTTGTTAGAACTGGCTGATTGACTCTGTTACTTTTTCAATTAGTCTTTCTTGATTGAGCTATGATTTATAAATAACTAATGTCTCATTCTCTTAATGGGTATCTGTATTAATTTTTAGTTTTATTATCAATAGTACTCGCATTTATATATATAATTTTAGTTTGGGAAATTTACATATATACTGTTTTTGGACCAAAACTTTACAAAAATACTGGGACACGGCAAAAACAACTTTTTTACTGTCCCAGCCCATTTTCTTTACTTTTGTACTGCCTAAGCCCAACAACTTAACATTTATACTGTAAACAGTAAAAAATACGGGAAAACGACCTGCTTCGTGTGTGGGGAGTCGCCGGAGTCGGAGATCACCAAGAAAAAACCATAAAATTCGGCGAAGAGAAAAAATTACTAAATCAACAACAAATCAAGAACCAACAACAATATTTACATATATCATTCCTAAGAAACGATTAATAATGTACAATATAAAAATCAAGGTTGTTTTAAAGTTGTTTTTATCTTATTAACACAAATTTATTGCTAATTATAGGGATAAGCCCAATAATAAAAAAAGAACACTAGAAAACGATTTGTGTGCATTGTTTTGTAGTGTTATTTTACTGTTGTTTTAATATGAAAAAAAGGCCACGTAAATAAAATATTGTGAAAAATGACAGGACATGAAATCTATACCAGTTCTCATAAAGAACACCAGAAAATGATTGTGTGCATTGTTTTGTAATGTTATTTTACTGTTGTTTTAATATAAAAAAAAAAGGCCACGTAAATAAAATATTATGAAAAATGACAGGACATGGAATCTATACTAGTTCTCATAAAGAGCAGTGGACAATGGGAAAAAGAACATAATTATTTTAAGAGAATGTGGCAATGCTAAAAAACAACACAACAATACTTGAAAACAACACAACAACAACAGAATCATACACATTGGAACACCAATCAGAAGAAGGAGGAGAGTCAAAAACAAGAGAATTTGAAAACGACAAATTTGACACAGTTGACTATGCGAAGCTGGTTGCTAAAAAAATAGTAGAACAACTTGAAAACAACAGAAAAAAAAACTAGATTCAGAAATCGACAACAACAACGCGAAGCTAATAACAGACAAACATCACCCAGAAGTAGAAAAAAGTCAAGCATACAAGGACAAGGAAACTCTGAAGAATTTCCTCAGCTACTACGCACAACCAAAGCGGAGGAAAACACTCACTGGAGGAAGAAGTATAGCCAATATTACTTCAATCAATGTTTATGAACCCATGGTGTGTATAAAAATTGTATAATTGTAAACATCTATTTTTAAAACAAAATGAGATAGGTGTCCGTTAGATGAGCCTTTTGGTGCCACGTAGGAGGATGATCTTACACGTGTACAAGATGATAGTCAACATTCATTTAGATTCTTTATATACATAATATATATTATCAAGGACCACCTAGAAGTAAAGTAATCTCTATCTTTATTGCATTTTTGACACGTGTAACCAATTAGGACGTTCCATCAATATTTTATACAACATGACAAACTCTCCAGTGATATTGGCTATAACCAGAAGTTACTACTCTAGAATGGTAGTATTCTGATCGGGTGTACTTAAATTCCCAATCCTAAAAAAAATAAAAGAAAACACTACTAAAAAAATACTACAATAACACAAAAAATTAAAGAATAACAAAAACAAGCATAAAAAAAATAGAACAAAAATAAATGAAATCACACACCTCTACAACCCTTTTCCCAATTATTTCCTCAACCACATTTGTTGATTGCACAATCTTTACTGGGGATTACCCTTTCCCTAAAATTTAACAAAATAAAACCAAAATAACAACAATACACAACATGAAAAAAAAAACAAAAAATAGAATAAAAGAAACAAAAAAATCAACATGCAAAATGAGAACCCCAAATAATTTACAGAGAAATGAACAATACAATGAAAATGTAAAAAAAAACCCTAAAACAACACAAGATCAATACGAAAATACCTTCACAGATTTAGGAGACTTCACAAACTCAGTCTCCAACTCAAAATCAAAGTCCGAGTTCTCCACAACAGTTCAAGGACGTTTTCCTCGAGTGTTCTTGGAAGTTCTAGCAGGTAGTTTTCTTTTAAGGGCAACATGAGAAGTAGAGCTAGGATGATTATCTTTCAAATATTTCTTACCTATTGTTGGTTTGGGTTTCATTTTCTGGGGTTATTTTGGGGAATTTTTAGCAACAGGGGATGATGAGGATGAACGTGTAACTGCCATTTAGATCGAGGAGGAGTAGTATTTATAGAGAAAAAGGAACGAAAATGGAGGGGAAAATTAAGAGGAAAGCTTGATAAGAAAATGTAATAACTAAAATTTTTTGAAAAGAAATATAAAACTACCCACACCTTGTAACCAGCTGAGAATGTAGTAGAAGAAGAAGATGAACAAGGATTATTGGAGAGTGAATTTATGGTAATGATTATATAACCTTTAAAATATTTGAAAATATTTTATAAAAAAAAATAAAACCCAAAAAAGATATAAAAAGCTGTCATAAACAGTGACACAACAAGTCAAATCATCCCTTTTTTAAAGTACTATTTTTTAAAAAATAAAGAGGCTAAACCCCATGAAAACAGTAAGCCACATAATATATAAAAACATATAACCAATGGCAGTATACTGCCGAATAAATAAAAACAGTAAAAATGTAAATGTCAGCGTGTCACAGTATTTTTGTAATAAATAGAGAAAAGTTAGTACATCATGTAAATTTCCCTTTAGTTTTTAATTACTTATGTATAAAGAGGATGTATGTATCTTTATTATCACTAATAAAACGTACTACTAATTACTCATATTGTCGTACAGTTTTTGAATTTTTTGTTATCATTTTCGTAGTTATTTACTTTGTTTAAATTATGAACACTGAGATGTTCATAAATCGCATGAACAAAAAATCGTACCAATCTACAATAACAATTCGCATGAATAAAGATTGCACCAAGCTACAACTATGATCATATAAAATGCTAAATAATAAATGCACTAAGTTGCATTTGTAATCGCATCAAAAGTATAAACCGCACATTAAAATATCTAGAAAATATTTTAATAAATATTTCGAAGGATATATTGTTCAAAAATTGCGAAATCATAAAAATTGTGAATTCCAAATTTTCTTAAAAGTAAGTGCAAAGTGCAAGTACCCTTGTACCGTTTTTAAAAAAGGAATAAACAAAAAAGAATGAGATTTTTCTAAGGAGCAAGGTATTGAGATTCTCTGCAACTTTCTCAGTGCATCTGCTACTTTAGCTACATGAGCAATGTCTTTAGAAAAAAAGAGTATTGGTCAGGCCTTGGATTTCAGTTGGAGACATTGTACGAAATGTGTTAGCCATCTCGACTACCTTTGTACCAAAGATAGCGAAGTCAAAATCAGGTAACTTGGTCAGAGTAATGTAAATATAATTGTTGACAGTCTGGTCGTAAGCTTTCTTCTTTTCTTCCTTCTTGTGATTCAAGTCGCGGGTAAGATTAATGATTTGCTCCTGCAATTTTTTAATCTTCTCCCCTGCTTTATCTTTGGCTAGAAGATTATTAGTCTTTTATTTTTTAATGCAAAGATTTTATTAAATTTATTTAGGAAATTTATTCTACAATTAAGTATTTGACTAGAAGTGACTTGGCAGAGACTACATGCTCAAAAGTTAGTAATGTGATATATGTTAGATTTAATTATAGGCTAATTAGGATTTTCGCCCCCTGAACTTTAACATGTACCAAATTATGCCTCCTGAACTTTGAAGGTCGTTAAAAATGCTTCCTGAACTATTGAGATTGTAGGATTTAAGGACTTTTGTCTAATTTCATTCAATTTTACTATTTCAGTGATTATTTATGTACTAAACCATACTCCCCAAATTTTAATATCTATCAAATCATGCCCCTCGAATTTTGACATGTACTAAATTATAGTCCTTGAACTTTCATCCATATTTGACTTTTTTACTAAAATTGGAAAAAAAATCCTTAAATCTAACAATCTCCATAGTTCAGTGGGCATTTTTAACGACCTTAAAAATTTAAGGGCATAATTTGATACATGTTAAAATTCAAGGAGTAAAAATTCTAATTAGCCCTAATATAAGCAAAATAATATTTAAGTGGATAGAAAATGAATTAGATGTATGAATGGAGAAACTCTTGGTCCTATTTTTCAATTAATGCCAACTAATATAGTTGGAAAGGGTTTCAGTCAACAACCCTTTTTCTCCACACAATGAGAAAACACACACACACAAAGATAATTCTCTTGACAATTAATGAGTCTTTAAGATCATTAAAGTTTATATGTATATTTTAACTTATGTTAATGAAATTAAACTCTAATGATAATGATAGTGTATAATATAGTTTAAATTTGACATATATTAAAAGTTGTATTAAAATTAGCATAAAATATAACATGAGTTAAATTTTACACTACAATAAAAATTACCTTTTTATTTACGCTTTTAGGACTCATTAGTACCTTAAAATTAAATGACTTTTTACATTTTATTTAAATATTCAATTAGATTTTTATACATTTTTAATCAAAATTTAATACATTTGCTGACTTTTTTTTACCCTAATGCATTGAATTACAATTATAAAATTTGGACAAAATATAACATTAGCTTATTTTTTGAATTAAGTTTAGTCCAAAATTTATACTTTTCATTGAAGATAGTCTAATTTGGAATTGTGTAAGTAAGTTGTTAATTCCATTTTTGGCATATTTAATTGACAAAAATATTTTATTATTTAATGTATATTTCGGCTGGCATATATTGATTTGGTTTCCATATTTGTGTAAATCAAACTTGAAAGGAAAGTTGTCTAGCTTTCCTATTTTTGGAAAAAAGGTAAAAATGGTAAGTTTGGTTACCCATTTCGTTTTTTATCTAACCAGCTGTTATTCTGATCTTGTGTTGAGTTTCCCATTTTCTAAGATCAGGTTTCTTGAAGAGAAAACTGGAGCTAGACTTTCCTTTTCTATAAAAGGAAAGTTGTAGTTACTGCCCACGATTCTGTATGTACAGAAACGGAAATTCCTGGACTGATTGAAGAATTATTTTAGGGAAGTTTCTAGTGGGTTGAGGTCTTGTTCAGACCGAATGTAAGCTGTCTATGAGATGTATATTCATTATAAATACATCCTATAGCTGCTAGGTTTTGTATCTCTTTCATACACTTAGAATTATATTCATATCTTAAGGTAAGAGTGTCTTTGTTTAGTACCTCTCTTGGTACCTCTCTTGTATCTTTGAATTTCATTCATATCTTTAGAAAAGAGAGTCTTTGATTTGTAGAGAAGAGTTGTTCTACTCTTACTCTGTTTATTTGTTGTTTGTATTGTCTTGAGTCTGTATTCAAGTCTACAACGAAGAAGAACATCAGTGCACCTTCGGGAGAAGGGTATTTACAAGCTTTCGGGAGATTGCTTTTGAAGTCTTGCATCGGGAGGATACAAGCACACAACCTTCGGGAGATGGTTGTATAGGCTTTCGGGAGATAGCCTTTAAGCCTTGAATCGGGAGGATTCAAGCACTCTTCAAGGTGATCGAAGGGAGTTCGAGCACTTGGAGTTTTATCAAGATTTGGTTAGTAGGTGGAATACATCAAGCTTGCGGCATACAATAAGAGGGAGTCTATTTATGCATAAGTCAATTACTTTGTATTTTTGATACCGATCTAATGAATCTTATCTCTGGGCGTGGCCCCGTGGACTAGTAACAATCTGAAAGGATTGTTGAAACCACGTACAAAAATCTTGTGTGTTTTACTTTTATGCACTGTTTGTTTTTCTGGGTTTCTCTGGAGTTACGGAGTTGCATTCTGTAACTACAGAAAACTGTTTTCAGTACCAGTTTTATTATTCCGCATTTAATTAATCATTTAATTAAATAATCAAACTGGGAATATTAAAATACGGAATTTCAATTGGTATCAGAGCAAGTCACTAAATTCTTAGTGAGATCTTGAGGTTATTCCGTTTAACTTGTTTTGTGTGAGATGTCTTTGTTTGCAGAAGGAAGTTCCATCTCTAGACCTCCTCTATTGAATGAGTCGAATTATCCTTATTGGAAGGTCAGGATGAGAGCTTTCATCAAATCGCAAGATGAGAAAGCATGGAGAGCTATTCTTACAGGGTGGTCTCAACCTACTGAAAATGATGAAAAAGGTAATACTCGTGTAAAATGCGAACTCGGTTGGACCACCGAAGATGAAAACTCGTCCGGTTATAATAATAAGGCTTTACATGCTATTTTTAATGGTGTTGGTGAAGGTTTTATTAAATTAATATCATCTTGTGAATCGCAAAAGAAGCATGGGAAATCCTTCAAATTCAATTTGAAGGTACCGCACGATGTAAAGAGATCACGATTTACCATGCTTCAAACTAGATTTGATGAATTGAGAATGTCGATACCGAAACTTTAAATGATTTCTATGAAAGATTATCTCGATATTTCTAATGAGTTTTTTGCCTTGGGAGAAAAACTAGATGAATCTGTCTTGGTTCGAAAAATTGTTCGAGTTCTTCCCGACAGTTTGATACAAAATTGCTTGCAATGGAAGAGGCAAAAGATTTTGGCAAAATGAAGGTTGAGGAACTCATGGGATCTTTAAGAACCTTTGAGTTGAATCAACAAATCAAGAAAAAGAGTAAGCAAAATCTCTCGAATGAGAAAAGCAAAGGTATTGCCTTTAATGCCTCGAAAATATTGTTTCGATGATGAAAATAATGATGAAATGGTTCTATTGGCAAAAAATTTCCAAAAATTCTTGAAATCCGGTGGAAATAAAAAGTTCTTTTCAAAGAACCCAAAAGGTAACATTTACGGTAACATTCCCTCTAAACCTTTTCCATCTAACAATAAAGGTATTAAATGCGAGAGAATGTGAAGGTTTTGGTCACACTCAATCCGAATGTGCTAATACCTTAAAGAAAAATAAAAAGGGATTGAATGTTACTTGGAGTGATGACTGCGAGAGTAGTGAGGATGAAAAAGAAAAAGTTGTCCTAACAAGTGTTTTGTCAAGAAATTTGCGGGAAAAAGGAAAAAGCATTTGCTTGAACAATATCCCGATCAATGACAACAAGGAAGAATCCGTATCCGAATCGGATGAGTCGTAAATTGATGAGGATTCCATGATTGAATCCTACAAGGTAATGTTTGGTAAGTGGTTGGAAACTAGTGTTGAAAATCGCTCCCCGGTTAAAGATAATAAAATTTTGTGTAACAACATTAATGAGTTGGAAGATAAACTCAAATGTTGTGAATCTGAATTGTCCTTAAAAGAGTCAAAAATTATTTCTTTAACCAAGGAAATTGATAACATTAAAAAGAATGTTAAAATGTTAAATCCAGGTTCCACCATCTTTGAAAAATTCAAAAATCCGGCCAAACCAATCATCTTTGGTGGGTTATGTTCCAAATCAACTCCGTGTCTTATACCACTAATAGTTTTGTTTACGGAAGAACTCGTTTCTACCTCGCAGTCTCGTCTCGACAAAGAAAGCACTCTGTTGTTACGAAAAGAAGCATCACGGTAAGTTTGACAACTTCAAAGGGAAAGGAAGACGTTTCATTCCTATTTGCCATTTTTGTGGAGTAAAAGGTCACATTCGACCTAAATGCATAACCATGCATAACATGTTTAAATCTAATTACATTGGAAATAAACATGTTTTACAAAAACAAAAATGGGTTGTCAAAAACAAATGCTTGGTAGGTTCTACTTGTTTTAAAACCGTTGCTTCTAACATGTGGTATTTTGATAGTGGTTGTTCCAAACACATGACGTGAAAAAGAATTTCTTGTGAACATAAGACCAATGGACCGTGGAGAAGTTACATTTGGTAACGGCCTTCTTGGTAAAGTCATAGGAATGGGAACTCTCAAGTTCGAAGGGCTTCCTAAACTAAAGAATGTCATGTTGGTTGAAGGACTAAAAGCTAATCTACGTAGCATTAGTCAAATTTGTGATCGTGGTTATACCGTGAGCTTTGATAGCAATCATTGCTATGTATATAATATTCTTGATGAAATTGTGTTACAAGGGCTGCGATCTAGTGATAATTGTTATACTCTCACTACGCATGCCACTTGTCATTCTGTCATTGAAAATGTTACTGACCTATGGCATGAAAAACTTGGTCACATTCACTTTAAAAATCTGAAAAAATTATCTGTTTCAGGGATTGTTCGAGGATTACCTAAATTAGGTAAAGAGTCATTGGGAAAATGTGGTCCATGCCAGTTAGGTAAGCAACTGAAAATTTCTCACAAGAGTGTCCCAGATGTGAATACTTCCAGAGTTCTCGAACTCTTGCACATGGACTTAATGGGTCCAATCCAGGTAGAAAGCTTAAATGGTAAAAGATATATTTTTGTTTGTGTTGATGATTTTTCTCGATTCTCATGGGTGGATTTTTTGAGAGAAAAATCTGATACTTTTGAAGCTTTCCAAACTCTGTGTTTGAAATTACGAGTTGAAAAAGATTGTAACATTGGCAAAATTGTTAGGATTAGGAGTGATCATGGTAAGGAATTTGAAAATACCGTATATGATGAATTTTGTAAAGCTAACGGTATTTCTCATGAATTTTCTGCTCCTAAAACTCCTCCACAAAATGGAGTGGTTGAAAGAAAGAATCGTACTCTAGCAGAAATGGCTAGAGTAATGTTGAATAGCAAGAAGCTCACAAAGCGCCTTTGGGCCGAAGCCATTAACACTGCTTGCTATACCATCAACAGAGTATTCTTGCGCCCAGGTACTCACAAAACACCATATGAAATCTGGAAAGGTAAGAAACCAAATGTAAGTCACTTTCATGTGTTCGGATGTAAGTGTTATATTTTACGAGATCGTGATTACATTGGTAAATTTGATTCTAAAAGAGATGAAGGTGTTTTCTTAGGATATTCCACAAATAGTAGGGCATATCGTGTGTATAACATGAGAACCCAAACTGTTATGGAATCTGCTAATGTTGTTGTTAATGATCTAAAAGATTTTTCTAAGTTTTCCACAGAAGAACAGATTGAAGATTTGCTTGAAAAACCTGCTGCTGAGGAAAAGGAACCTGACGAAGCTTCAGAAGCAGTCATCGAGGTTACTGTGCAGGAATCTGTTGCTACAGAAAATCCAACAACAAAAGAATCTGAGTATCCTTTAAATTCAATCACTGATCCAATACAGAGGGAACCATCCTCCAGGGTTAAAAAGAATCATCCTTCAGATCTCATCCTTGGAAACTTGGATGAGAGCATGGTTACAAGAAGAAAATATGCCAATATAATTCAATTTTTATGTTTTATTTCTTCTTTAGAACCTAAATCTGTAAAAGAAGCTTTAATGGATGAAGATTGGTTTTTAGCTATGCAGGATGAGCTTCATCAGTTTGTTCGAAACAAAGTCTGGAAAATGATTCCAAGACCACCGTTTGTGAACATCATTGGAACCAAGTGGATCTTCAAAAATAAGAGTGATGAGTTTGGCACTATCATTCGAAACAAGGCAAGGTTGGTTGCCCAAGGATACACTCAAGTTGAGGGTGTTGACTTTGATGAAACATTTGCTCCAGTAGCTAGACTGGAATCGATCAGGTTACTTCTTTCCATAGCTTGCATTCTTGGTATTAAATTGTATCAAATGGATGTCAAATCCGCTTTTTTGAATGGGCTGTTAAAAGAAGAAGTGTATGTGGAACAACCTAAAGGGTTTGAGGATCCACATTTTCCGGATCATGTTTATAAGTTAGACAAGGCTTTGTATGGTCTAAAACAAGCACCACGTGCTTGGTATGAGCGTCTAACTGAATTCTTGCTTTCTCATGATTACAAGAGAGGAAATGTTGATAAAACACTTTTCATCAAAAACATTAATTCTGATGTGATTGTTGCTCAAATATATGTTGATGATATTGTGTTTGGCTCTACTTCTAACTCTGAAGTGCAGGTTTTTGTTTCCCAAATGCAAAAGGAGTTCGAAATGAGTATGGTAGGTGAACTCACTTATTTTCTCGGTCTTCAAGTGAAGCAATCAGATGAGGGAACTTTTGTCACTCAAAGTAAGTATGCGAAGAATTTGGTGAAAAAATTTGGCCTTGAAAAAGCCAAACATACCAACACTCCCATGAGCACAACTTTGAAATTAAGCAAAGATGAACAAGGAGTAAAGGTAGATCAAACTTTGTATCGAAGTATGATAGGAAGTTTGCTTTATCTTACTGCTAGTCGTCCTGATATTTGCTATAGTGTTGGTGTTTGTGCACGTTATCAGGCTAATCCCATGGAATCCCATCTTTCGCCGTGAAAAGAATCATTCGCTATGTAAATAGCACCATTGATTTTGGGATTTGGTTTTCAAAAGACACTAATTCTAACCTTGTTTGCTTTAGTGATGCCGATTGGGCGTGTAATGCTGATGATAGAAAAAGTACCAGTGGTGGATGTTTCTATCTTGGAAACAATTTGGTTTCATGGCATAGCAAGAAGCAAAACTCAATCTCTCTGTCCACAGCAGAGGCTGAGTACATTGCTGCGGGTAGTTGTTGTACCCAATTGTTATGGATGAAACAAATGATGGCAGATTATGGGTTTGATTTGAAAACTTTAACCATTTTTTGTGATAACACTAGTGCTATAAACATTTCTAAGAATCCTGTTCAACACTCTCGCACTAAGCACATAGACATTCGTCATCACTTTATTAGAGAGCTTGTGGAAAATAAAATTCTTGTCTTAGAATATGTTGAAACTAGCAAACAAATTGCGTATATTTTTACTAAAGCTCTTGACTCGGTCCGATTTATTTCTCTAAGGAAATCCTTAGGGGTTTGTACTGTTTAATGCTTTTATTTTTCCATAATCCTTGATATTTGAGTTGTCTTAGAGTTCATAATGTCTTGTCTTTGTCCTAGAAGAAAATTTCAACCTTATAAGAATTTCAGTCACTATTTTATTGCTAATGTTGTAATATTATGACGTCATACAGGTTTGTCAGGAAAATTGTCCACTCCTCACAGGAATATTCAGGTTCATCAAACAGTGTTATGTAAGCTACCATTTTCGAATTTTGTTGTTCAAAAAACTGTGTATTCAAGCTCCATTGGATGAATAGAGCTACCTATCTCAATGTGTGAAAGCCATCTCTGAGTAAGTTGGAACTATGTAATTGGGAGTTATGTAGAAGATACGCTACCATTGAAAAGGGCTACCATTGAGGTAGTGTGACAGCGTCTCCTATGGGTACAATTTATCAGAAAAAGTCTTTTTGACAAATTGGGCAATGTTCCCTGCTTACACTTTCACACACTAATGCTTGACACAGTTTGTGATAAAATTAGTTTATTCTCGAAAATGGTGTTATAAAGCTATTACATACTGTTTGATGTGCTTTAATATTCTTGGTGATGGAGTCAATTTTTCCTGTGAACCGGTATGACCTCATTCTATTACTTCATTAGTTTGATAAAATAATTTCTGATTATTCTTATGAGTTTGATTTTTTTCATCAGGGACAAAGACAAATGGACATTGTGCATTCTAGTTGCAAAAATATCAAGGTTATTTTATTTTTCTGTCTTTTAATAAAAAAAAAAAATAAAAATAAAAAATAAAATAAAATAAAATAAAAAAAAAGGGTTCGTGATCGAGTTGTCAAGTGAGCTTTGTTAAAAATTTTTGTTATTTTTTTTGTTATGTTTCATTATATTCTTAGACACAATTTTTGCTCTTAAGTGGTGATTAGTGCTTTTGTGTCTTGGTGTGTTCTCGTGTTCCTTATTTGCAATTTTTTTCTTTGGGGGGCATTTTCTGAAAAAATAAAAGAAAAAGGGGGGCATATTTTTTTTCGAATTCTTTTTCGAATCCTTGTATATATTTTTTCTTTTATTTTTTACTTTATGGAAACATGTTTTAATTGTATTTATTTTAGAATGTTTCCTTTATCTGTGGAGATTTGGTCTTTTTGGTGTGTATAGGAAACTTGTAATTAAATAATTAACTATTTGTTGGTTTCCTTTTTGGTGGCAATTTCGGTTTTGGTAAGGGCCTTTAAATTCTTAGATTTTGTGGGGATTGTTGGTTTCCTTTTTTTCATTTAAGGAAACATTGACCAAACTTTGAAAAATGTTTTTTGGTTTCCTTTTTTCCTCTCCACACGTGGGTCAAAGGTAAGGAAGTTCCTTCCTTTTCAGTTTTTTTTAAAATTTTGGGCATTTAAAATTGGAAGTTATATATTCTCAACTCCCCATTATCCCACGATCACATCTCTCTCTTCTCTTTTTATTGTTTTCTCTCAAAAGTCTAACATTGTTCAAAGTAAGAGGGTTTGTGTTCTAGGGTTTCAAAGAAAAAATGGCCAAAACTAAGAATGCCCAACCATCCAAGAAGCCCATTCGTGGCTCGCTTCGCTTCACCGTGTCTCCGCTCGCGCCGCCGCTCCAAAGAATCGGAGCTTCTGGTTCGTCTTCTGCTCCGACGAAGTCTGCCAAGAAATCGAAGACCCAAGCTCGAAAATCAGTGGCAAAATTTTCATCTCCTCTTGTTGGTGCCTCGCCTATTGCTTCTCCAACACCTGGGTTGGGTGATCATGATGAATCCCATTCATCCGATCACACATTGTCGAAGTCCTCCTCTTTGAATGGTGCTCCTAATGTCGACCAAGCTTTGGTGACCTTGCCCACGGTGAGTTCTCGAACAAGGTCCAAGGTTTCCACTCCTTCAAAGCCTCAAGTGGTTAAACCTAAAATTGCATCCAAAGGGAAAAAGGTGGTTTCTTCATCTTCAAAGGCCAAAAATCTCAAGGAGAATCCCCCTTCGGTCTCTTCCTCGGATTCTGAACCAGAAGAAAGTGAGGAAGATCATGATTCAGAGGGCTTGTCCGATTCAAGTGAAGAATTTGTGCCCAAAGATCTTCCTGTTGTTGATGATTCTGGATCCGAGAGTGAAGAACCGTAAACCGAACTCCGTCACTTCTGCACCGCTCCAGTGCCTCCTGCTGTTCCAAAGAAGGACAAAGGAAAAAGGCCCATTGTCTCTAATCCTGTTCTTCCACAGAAAAGAAAGAGGCCCTCTGGTATTTCTCTTGATAACTTCAAGCCTCACTCTCATTATTTTTTTTATAATGATCATGCTAGAGATATGAAATTCTATGAGAATAGGAATTTTACTGTGGAGAAAAATTTTAATGTTATTGCTCATAAGCCTTTTGGAGTGTATAACATGTTGAAAGAAAGACAATGGGTAGATACCTTGATCGGTTTTGATGGGTATGTGGATAGAATTGTGAAGGAATTTTATGCTAACATCACTGATTCAAGAGGAATTGATTCTTGAGAATGAATCAATTGAGATGCCTGCTGTTGGAACCACTTTCAAAATTCCTGAGAAGCCTCCTCAAGGAAAAGCTGCTCAAAGAAAGGCTCGGTCTGCCTCCCCTGGTCTTACAATTGATCCTGCTGTTGGATCTGCTTCCACTTCTGCTCCAACAGAAATGGCAGAATTCAACTTGCATTTGGGAAGAATGGAGACAAGTCAGGCCTTGCTTCTTAGGAAGATGGACAGCATCATGAAATACTTCCGACCCAATGATGATGAATAAGTGGTTCAATCTTTTACCTTTTGCTTTTTATTATTGTTTATTTGAATTTATGACTTTGTTCATGTTTGTTTTTGTTATCTTTGGCTCATTGATAGACAAAAAGGGGGAGTAGTCATATTTTTTTTGGATTCCTTGAACTTTTTACAACTCTGGACCCTTGGTTTTAGGGGGAGTTGCTTGTTTGTGGTTTAACACTTTTCCATTTAAAAAGTTGTGTTCTTCGGTTTGCAAGCTTTTCCGTCCAAAAAAAGTTATATGTTTTATGTGTTAGAGAGCTTTCATGCAGGGGGAGTATTTTCTATACTCTTGTATCTTTAAAAAGCTATTTGCTTTGGTTTCTAACACTTGATGCAGGTTTTCTCGTAATAAAATGTTTTGTCAATCAAAGTGCCAAAGGGGGAGATTGTTAATTCCATTTTTGGCATATTTAATTGACAAAAATATTTTATTATTTAATGTATATTTCGGCTGGCATATATTGATTTGGTTTCCATATTTGTGTAAATCAAACTTGAAAGGAAAGTTGTCTAGCTTTCCTATTTTTGGAAAAAAGGTAAAAATGGTAAGTTTGGTTACCCATTTCGTTTTTTATCTAACCAGCTGTTATTCTGATCTTGTGTTGAGTTTCCCATTTTCTAAGATCAGGTTTCTTGAAGAGAAAACCGGAGCTAGACTTTCCTTTTCTATAAAAGGAAAGTTGTAGTTACTGCCCACGATTCTGTATGTACAAAAACGGAAATTCCTGGACTGATTGAAGAATTATTTTAGGGAAGTTTCTAGTGGGTTGAGGTCTTGTTCAGACCGAATGTAAGTTGTCTATGAGATGTATATTCATTATAAATACATCCTATAGCTGCTAGGTTTTGTATCTCTTTCATACACTTAGAATTATATTCATATCTTAAGGAAAGAGTGTCTTTGTTTAGTACCTCTCTTGGTACCTCTCTTGTATCTTTGAATTTCATTCATATCTTTAGAAAAGAGAGTCTTTGATTTGTAGAGAAGAGTTGTTCTACTCTTACTCTGTTTATTTGTTGTTTGTATTGTCTTGAGTCTGTATTCAAGTCTACAACGAAGAAGAACATCAGTGCACCTTCGGGAGAAGGGTATTTACAAGCTTTCGGGAGATTGCTTTTGAAGTCTTGCATCGGGAGGATACAAGCACACAACCTTCGGGAGATGGTTGTATAGGCTTTCGGGAGATAGCCTTTAAGCCTTGAATCGGGAGGATTCAAGCACTCTTCAAGGTGATCGAAGGGAGTTCGAGCACTTGGAGTTTTATCAAGATTTGGTTAGTAGGTGGAATACATCAAGCTTGCGGCATACAATAAGAGGGAGTCTATTTATGCATAAGTCAATTACTTTGTATTTTTGATACCGATCTAATGAATCTTATCTCTGGGCGTGGCCCCGTGGACTAGTAACAATCTGAAAGGATTGTTGAAACCACGTACAAAAATCTTGTGTGTTTTACTTTTATGCACTGTTTGTTTTTCTGGGTTTCTCTGGAGTTACGGAGTTGCATTCTGTAACTACAGAAAACTGTTTTCAGTACCAGTTTTATTATTCCGCATTTAATTAATCATTTAATTAAATAATCAAACTGGGAATATTAAGATACGGAATTTCATAAGTTGAGTGAAAATAATAAGGATGAGTTATAACGTCAAGTTTAAGAACTAAAAGAAAAACAAATATTGTTATTGGGTATCAATAGTTCCTAGTACCATTTATATGTGATGTCTTACAATTCGTTAACAATATTCTCTAAAAATTATTAAATAAAATTATATAAAATTCGATATTTAATAACACCAATAACGATATAACATGAAAACAAATGCTAAATGAAGAATGCTAGAAATCTAAAAGAGTACTAGAAACAACCCTAAAAGTGATATGTGATTTAAGAGAGTACAAAACATAACTCTAAGTGCCTTTTTAGCAAAAGGTATGATATTATAAAAAGAAGTTAAAAGAAGCATAAATTAAAATGAAAGTAAGAGAATAGAATAGAGAGGAATGATGAGAAAGAGTGTCGACATGTTTGGAGTGAGTTGCCCCAAAACAAGTCGTACGGACATTTGTATATTATAATGTACAAGCATAGATCTTCTATGGAATGAGTACACCATGTCCTCATCTTACGTTTTCTCTTCTGACAAACTATCAAATTACCCTTATACCCCTATATGTTCCCCCTAATAAAATAACTATATATCATTTTAAAGAAATTATACACACAAACAAATTAAAAACTAAGGCATGCCTCATCTTATATACAATTGAATTGATCATGTGTTTAAACTTTATATCCCTTTCATTTTTTTCTTCAAAAAATCATGCCTATATTGAAATCGCTAACTAATTATAAGACACCATGTTATAAAATTATTAGGCATTTTGGTACCATCATAATAATGTTCTAACTCAAAATTTTATTTAATTGAAAAAAGTGTAACAATTAGTGAAATCCTCTATTATTATTATTATTATTATTATTATTATTATTATTATTATTATTATTATCTTTTTAAATGTATTAGTATTAAATTTCAAACCTAGTTAGACATCTACACCAAGTAATTAAAGAAAATATGATAAATAAATTAAATGCATTATAACACATAGATAAAAGTTATTTTTATAAGAAAAGGACATTTTAGTAAAAAGGGGTCTTCATAAATATAATAATAATAATAATAATAATAATAATAATAATAATAGCATATGACTTTCTTATAGTTCCTTGTTACAAGATCATAATGTATTTCATATCATATCATATCATAAGAAATAAACAATAAATTTTTTTGGAAAAAGAAAATGTGGAAAGAGATGAAAGAAGGAGTTTGGACAATGATATGTGTAGTAATGAGAAAAAACATACAAATGATTAGTGAAATGGGTATGTTGTTTAAGGATTTCTTTTGGGTTTTAACATCAACCCTTCAATTCTCCGGCATCATTTTCCGGCCAACCACCGCCGTCTCCGGCAACAGGTACCACTACTCCACCACCACCACTACTCCTTCTCCTTCAAGAAGATTATTTACCATCTAATCCTCTTCATCTTCTCTAATTAATTCTAGTATATTACTTTTGGATTTTATTTTTTGCTTAAATTTTAATTTTTTTTTATATAATTTTAATAATCCATAGGTGGAATTTCTTTGAATTTAATTTGGTAATTATAATTTTTTTTTTTGGGTGTAATAATACTCTAATCTATCTATGTCTTATATATATAGATCCAAGAACTTAATATTGATGTAATTTTTTTAATATAATTATGAGGTGAAGCTTTGCCATTTTTTCTTCTTCTTTTGATTAATTTGATATATTTTCTTTGACTTAGTTAATAATTAATTAATATTGCATTTGTTATGAATATTATTAGTTGAAAAAATGATTAAAAGAAAAAAAAAACTAGAATATCAAATATTCATAGTAGTTTAATTAATTTTTTGCTATATAGTTCATAAATTAATTAAGTGTGATTTCTTCGAAGAAGATTTTTTTTGGGTGCAATTGAGTGAGTTTACCATAATATTTCAATGAAAATATTAATAAATTGTGTTTTGAGTGATTATCAATAATAGTTAGTTTGATTCTCTTTATTAGATCAATTTTTAGCTAAGCACATATCAATTAATTTCCAGATCAGAGATTTTTTTTTCTTCAATAAGAACAAAAATTTTGCATTGAAAAATTAGAGAGTAGTTATATAAATATATATAGAATATATATACTTTTTTTTTTAAAGCAATACAGATATTAGGTGCACATTAATTAGGCCAAATTAATGAAAAGTACATACAATAATTTGATATATTTATACGTGTATTATGTGTTCATACATGTTTGATTAAATTATTATCCATCAAAACTGTTTTCATTTTTTCTTTTTACCAAAAAATGATTAAAAATATGTATAATTATATGATAAATATATTGAACAATTATAATTAACTATAAGATGTTCATCTAATTAAATTTATACTATTAGTAAATCTAATCAGGCCACAATGTCAATTTTAGATTTTTTTCAAGTGCACATATTTATATTATGTTCAAAAAAAAAAAAATTGCAAATATTTATATACTTTACAGATTGAGTTGAATTAAAATTATATAACAGTTAAAAATGAGGTCCAAATGAAATCTAAATTTACAAACTTTTATTATTATTTTTTTTGTTGAATATATGAATACATTTTTTTTTTATCTGAGCTGAATATATATAAATATTAATTTGATATGTTATGCATTTGATACATCAATTTTTATGCCAATGAAATTATTTATTGTATGTATCTTTATTACTAGGAGTGAAAATTAGGAGCATTAAATTCATGATAGTGATATATCAATATAAATATATAATATATACATACTAGGCAAATATTAGATAGATTATAGTACTTAATTATATGTTTAGACTTTTTTATTAGATTATATGTTTTAATCTTCGAAAATTAAAATAAAAATATTATGTATAATTTAATTAAATAAATAAAATAATTTTAGTAGAATAATATTTATTTTAAAGCTCTATAAAGGAAAATATAGTAGTATATTTTTAAAAATAAATACATATGCTTAAAGTTTTTAAAATAATTTATCTCAAAAAAAAAAAAACAATAATGATGATATTTTGAATAATAATAATATATTAATTTTTATAATAGAATTCATGATGTGATTGTAAAATAAGGCAACTAAAAAAGATTGTGATGATAATGAGGCAAGATTTTTCTAAAAAAAATAATAATAATAATAATAATAATAAAAAGTTGTTATTAAAACAAAAATAAAACTAATGATCATAAATAAAAAAAAAAATTGTTAAAATTTGAATACAATCAACAAAAAATTACATGACAATCTAAAATATAATATAGCTAAAAATGTATATGCATAGAATTGAAAAAAAAACAATGTTAATTAAACAAAGAAAAATTAAAACTTATATCAATTAAGTTAGCAGAAAAATAGAAAATTAAACTTAAATCAAAAAATTGTTAAAAATATCTACCATATTTCATGTATTTTTTTATTATGTCTTAATAGTTTGTTTTTGTTACTTCTTAACAAAACTGTTAGTATAAATATTACATATGCATATTCCTCTCAAAAGAGGTAATTATTCACAATAAAAATGTTTTTATGATAAGCATTCTCTCACAAAAGAGGTAATTGTTCATATTAAAATAAATCTACATATTCACATATATATCTATTCTATATAAAATGTGGCTATATAACAAATTTTTTGGTATTAAATCTAAATATAATTAATCTACCTAAAGTGTTGCAATTAATAATAAATATAATTATTTTTTTATTAAAAATTATTTTCAAATTTTGATATTTAGAATTAGTTAAATTTTAAATATAATTTTAAATTAAATTTGAATGTTTTGACAGTAACCAGATGAGCATTTTCATTAATTTCGAAGATAAATTTAGGACGAATAATAATTTTTTTTAATTACTATTACAAAGTATAATAATAATTTTTGTTTTTATTGAAATCACTATTATACTTTCAAATTTCAATGATTATCCCTATATTGAATATTATTAATTTTAAAATTATGATATTAAAAAAATAAAAACTAAAATAAAATTAACATACGTGACTTGACACGTAACATCTATCTAGTATATATGAAATAATTTTATGGATATTATCCACTAATGGTTACTAAGCAATTTAACTATAAATATTAATTTTAAAAATATTAGATTATTTCGTCTGTTTGTTTTTTACCGTCACTTACCAATAGACGCAAATTATATATTATTTGTGGCGCTTTTAAATAGACGGACACTACAAGAAATGTCACTTTTACCAGCACAGTTCGCTACTGCGCTGGTAAAAATAACTTTTACCAGCGCATTTTGCAAACTGCGCTGGCAAAGAGGTCATAGTTTTATCAGCGTACATTTACAGTGGCTAAAATCTAACTTTTACCAGCGCATTTATGTGCTGGAAAAAGTCATCTTTGCCAGCGCTTTTCATTTTATGCTGGCAAAAGTTCTAATACCAACATTGATTTGCTAACCCCCTTTTGTCAACACAGCACAAGTAAATTCTATTTTACCAACGCAATACTAACTTTTGCCAGCACAAAAATGTACTGGCAAAAGTGACATTTCTTGTAGTGGGGTCTAATTATTTGGGCACTATTCACGTCGGTCAACGCTATAAACAGTAGCGTTGACCGACGTAAATAGTGTAATTTGTAGTGGTGCTAGTTGCAATAAGAGTTTCTATGTAAAATTCCGTAAAATGCAAAAAAAAAAAAAAAAAAAAAAAACTATTTTAAAGTGTTAAAATGAAAAATCTTTTTTTTTTTTTTAAATTTCCAGTCGATAGAATAACCCCAACTAATAATATAATGTAAAAATAAAAGTTTTTTTTTTTAATTAAATAAAAAAACTAAGCATTAAAAGTTAAATTTTCAATAATATTAATACCCATTAAAAATAGTAACACAGGCACAAGAATAATATAAGTAACAAGACTCCTGTATCATCCCTCGATAAAAATTTATGATCTTGTTAATAGTATATATATAACTTTTGTAACATGTGAGTGTTAAGAAAATAGATTAATTAGTCTCTGTTAATTATGCATTAGTTGATTAATGTTGTAATTCTGCAATCAGAGTTTGTTATTGTGTTTTCCGTGTGTACCCTTTTCTGTTATGAGTTGGTCTCTCTTTTACCAACATTAGGGCCACTTGTCATCCTTTCATTTGTGTTTGTATTCCTTGAACAGAGTATATATTGAATATGTTGCCTCAGCCTCCATTTGAGCTGAGTAAAACCTTTTTACCATTTCTGTGTAAACTTCAACTTGGTATCAGAGCCAAGTGAAAAGCCTGGACTATGTCGTCCCATTCTCAGACTCCTCAGGTCACCACCACGGCAGCAGCAGGTGCTGCTAGCCCTTCCGTACATGTCTCTCAACAAAACTACACTCAACCGTTCAATACATTGAACCAACCATTTCCTTTGAAGCTCGATAGGAAGAACTATGTACTCTGGAAAACAATGGTGTCCACAGTGATACGTGGTCATCGTCTTGACGGCTTTGTGCATGGAACTCGACCCTGCCCACCAGAGTTCATTCCAACTCCTACTACCACTGAAGGAGAACTCGGTTTTGGTGTTACAGTCAACCCAGATTACGAACACTGGATTGTTAGTGACCAGCTTCTAATGGGCTGGCTATACAGCTCAATGACTGAAGGAATCGCTACAGAAGTTATGGGATGTGCAACTGCTGCAACATTGTGGAAAGCTCTTGAAAATTTGTATGGGGCTCACTCAAAATCCAGGATGGACGATACTCGCACTCTGATTCAGACTACACGCAAAGGCTCAACCTCCATGGAAGACTATCTGAAGCAAAAGAAAGCTTGGGCCGACTCTTTGGCTCTAGCAGGGGAGCCATATCCTGAGAATCAATTAATATCTAATGTCACGTCTGGCTTGGACATTGAGTATCTACCAATTGTGCTACAGATCGAAGCTCGCCAAACAACAACGTGGCAGGAATTGCAGGGAATACTTCTCGCTTTCGATAACAAGATGGAAAGGCTGCAGAACTTGAGTCTTAACAGCAGCAACAAGTCGTCTCATTCTCCTTCAACACCTAATGCAAACTTTGCAAATCGTCCTAACAGCAACAACAGGGGTCGTGGAAATTACCAGAATCAAAGTAGTGGCAGAGGAAACTACAATCGTGGTGGTGGAAATGGTTCTGGCAGAGGTCGTGGAGGCAGATCTAATGGACCCAAGCCCACTTGCCAAGTCTGTGGTCGCTATGGTCATTCAGCAGCCATATGTTACAATCGATACGATGAAGCCTATATGGGTTCAGATCCAAAAACAGGGGGCCAAACCAGTCAGAAAAATAATCAAGGAGGAGCTGCTGCCTACACAGCTGCACCAGAAGTCATTGACAGTGAAGCTTGGTTCGTGGATAGTGGAGCTAGCAATCATGTTACTGCAGATGAAAACAACATGATGCAGAAGAATGAGTATAGTGGTAAGGAAAAACTCATTATAGGTGATGGTAATAGCCTTAACATCTCACATTTTGGTTATGGCAACTTGCAAACCAACAATGAATCAAAGTCACTGTTGCTGAATAACATGCTATTAGTTCCTGATATTGCAAAAAATCTGTTAAGTGTGTCAAGTCTAACCAATGATAATGACATATTTGTTGAATTTCATCCTAACTGTTGTTTTGTGAAGGACAAACACACAAGGAAGGTACTGCTGGAAGGAGCACTTAGAGATGGTCTCTACCAATTCAACAACAAATCCACTCACAAACAAAAACAGCCACAGTATTTTTCTGGTGTCTCTAATGTGTCTAAGTCTAAAGTTGTTCAAACAGCTAGTGTTAAGCTTTCCAAGAAGGATATATGGCATAGGCGTTTAGGCCATCCATCCACTAGAGTTCTTAAACTCATTTGTGATTCCAACAATGTAAAAATTCCCAAAAATGAAATAGAAAATTTTTGTGAAGCTTGTCAGCTTGGAAAATCACATGCCCTGCCATTTAAATTATCATCTTTTAAAGCTTCCAAAGTTCTTCAGTTAATCCATACTGATCTGTGGGGTCCTGCCCCAATTGCATCTAATACAAATTTTAAGTTTTATATACATTTCATTGATGATTTCAGCAGATACACTTGGCTTTATCCTTTAAAGAACAAATCTGATGCTCTAAATGCTTTCATTGAATTCAAAGCTTTTGCTGAAAATCAGTTTGAAACTAAAATTAAAAGTATTAAATGTGATTGGGGTGGAGAGTATCAAGTTTTTGAAAATTTAGTTAAGACCAATGGCATTCATTTTCAACATTCATGTCCTCACACTTCAGCTCAAAATGGAAGAGCAGAAAGAAAGCACAGACACATTGTTGAAATGGGTCTGACTTTACTTGCTCAAGCCAAGATGCCTCTAAAGTACTGGGTTGATGCTTTTCAAACTTCTGTGTATCTAATCAATAGGCTTCCAACTCCTATTCTACATGACAAAACCCCTTTTGAAACCTTGTTCTGTAAGAGACCTGATTACAAACAAATAAAGACCTTTGGTGCTGCTTGCTACCCGTGTATACGACCCTACCAAAATCACAAATTTCAGTTTCATTCACTGAAGTGTGTGAACTTAGGATACAATGAATCCTACAGGGGTTACAAATGTTTAAGCACCACAGGCCGAGTCTACATTTCTCGGAATGTAGTCTTCAATGAAAGGGAATTTCCTTTCCACACAGGTTTCTTGAACACATATGCACCAGAAAAACATCTTGTTATCCAAAATGAGTCATGGTCTCAACTTCCTAATGTTCATTTCGAACAACACAGTCAAACAGCTCAGACCACAAATAATCAAGAACTGTCTCGAAGTGCTTCAACTCCAACAGCAGCAGTGCCTTCACCACAACAGGTTAGTGAAACAAATTCACCAAATACCAGTCTTGACACACTTGATCATGGTTTTATTGTTCCAGCTACTGATTCCGAGATGCCCAGCAGCTCTGAGTACAATGTCTTCCAGGAACCAGAAAACAATGTACAGAATGTTGCACCAGAAAATGAAAATACTGCTGCACCAAAGAACAATAAACCGATTATCGATGTGCATCCTTCTCAATTTGGTCTCTTCACATCCCATGACAACTAGGTCAAAGGCAGGAATTTTCAAGCCAAAAACCTACATTAGCCAAGCCAAATGGGAACCAACTTGTACTGAACCCAACACTGTTGCAGAAGCTCTTCAACACAAAGGTTGGAATAGAGCAATGGATGATGAAGTAATTGCACTTAAAAGGAACAAGACTTGGACCTTGGTACCCTGGTCAAAAGATTACAACTTAATTGGTTGTAAATGGGTTTACAGAGAAAAGAGAAATGCAGATGGATCCCTTCAAAGACTCAAGGCTCGGTTGGTTGCAAAGGGATTTCATCAAAGGGCAGGCCTAGACTATGGTGAAACTTTCAGTCCAGTTGTGAAAGCTTCCACTGTAAGAATCATCTTAACTATTGCTGTCTCTAAAGGTTGGAAAATCAAGCAATTGGACATTAACAATGCCTTCTTGAATGGCAATCTAGAAGAGGATGTGTACATGTGTCAACCTGAAGGTTATGTTGATCCTGAAAAACCTGACTATGTGTGCAAGTTGCACAAATCCTTATACGGTCTCAAACAAGCTCCAAGAGCCTGGTTTGACAGGCTCAAGAGTACTCTTGTTGCTTGGAAGTTTCAAAATTCCAAAGCTGATACATCACTATTTTTCTACATCAGCAACAATGTTATCATTCTTGTTTTAATATATGTGGATGATATCATTGTCACAGGAAACAACAATACTCATCTCGACAGATTTGTTCAGCAACTCAACAAATGCTTTACTCTCAAAGATCTTGGGGACCTTCACTACTTCCTTGGTATTGAAGTGTTCAGAGATGAGACAGGCATGTTTCTCACCCAAACCAAATATGTTGAAGATCTGTTGAAAAAGCATAACATGATTCATCTGAAGCCTAGTCCAACTCCCATCACAACTGGAAAGTCTCTATCCGTTTCTGATGGCAAAGAAATGGAAAATCCAACAACTTACAGGAGCCTCATTGGAGCCTTACAATACCTGTGCCACACTCGACCAGATATCAGCTATGCTGTAAATTCTCTTAGCCAATTCCTTAAGTCACCATCAATTACTCACTGGAATGCTGCTAAGAGAATTCTAAGGTATTTAAAGGGAACAAGCACACAAGGCCTTCACATCTGCTGCAGCAACAGTTTGAACATTACTGGCTTTTCTGATGCAGATTGGGCTAGTAATGTAGATGATAGAAGATCTGTTGGAGGCTACTGTGTGTATTTAGGTGATACTTTGGTGTCCTGGTCATCTAAAAAGCAAGGAGTTGTCTCTAGATCCAGCACAGAATCGGAGTATAGAGCACTTGCTCAAGTAAGTGCTGAAATAACTTGGATCGAATCTCTACTCAAAGAAATTAAATTTCCACTGCCTGCTGTTCCTATTACTTGGTGCGATAACTTAAGTGCAAGTGCTCTTGCCTCAAACCCAGTGTACCATGCTCGAACAAAACATATCGAATTGGACATTCACTATGTGAGAGATAAGGTTCTAAACAAAGCTCTGGAGATCAGATATGTTCCCTCAGCAGATCAAATTGCTGATTGCATGACAAAGGGTCTGTCACATTCTCGTTTTCAGTATCTGGTGTGCAAACTCGGAGTGAAGATTACACCCTCTCGTTTGAGGGGTGGTGTTAAGAAAATAGATTAATTAGTCTCTGTTAATTATGCATTAGTTGATTAATGTTGTAATTCTGCAATCAGAGTTTGTTATTGTGTTTTCCGTGTGTACCCTTTTCTGTTATGAGTTGGTCTCTCTTTTACCAACATTAGGGCCACTTGTCATCCTTTCATTTGTGTTTGTATTCCTTGAACAGAGTATATATTGAATATGTTGCCTCAGCCTCCATTTGAGCTGAGTAAAACCTTTTTACCATTTCTGTGTAAACTTCAACTGTGAGTACGTTATTTCATATCTTTATGTTCATATTACTTAACTCTATAAATGTATAGTGTTATTGATTTTCTTCTGTGTGAAAATGATATAGTTGAATATATATGTGACTAGCTTTACTTAACATATACTGGCCAATATTAACGTGTCATTTTATGATTAGTTAGTAATATTTTTTAAACATTATTATATTAAACTATCTATACTTAATTAGATTTTGATCAAATGAAAAATAGTTGAAGATAGTAATTAATTAATAGACTAGAATATTAATTATATAAAATGCATGTATTTTATTTAGAACTTTCATCAAAACAACAAAAACTTTCCAAAGCTTAATTATATATATATATATTGAGAAAAGTTATATAGCTTATATTATATGGGAGTACGTACATAAGCTTAATTATATATTTCATGTTGTTTTTAATCAATTGAGGTGTATATTTATATTATATATATACATATAATATATATTATATATACATATAATTTATTTCTTAATTCTATTTACAATAACATGTACAACATACATTTTTCTATGCCAAAGAGCAATATCCTTTGCTTCCCATATACACTATACTACAACATTTACTGCCAACTAATACCTGTCCACATGTACTCGAGACAATAACTGTCTTAACTGTTTTTAGTTGACAGTTATGTTAGTTAGTTTTACTCCTAATTGCCTAAGTGTATAAATAGATCATAGGCTCACTTGTAAACTGTCGAATTATTCATCTTGAAATAGACACTAAAGTAAATAAAGCTTCTAAGATTTCTTTGATTTGGTCTTATGTGTGAAACAAGGTGGTTCTTGCTGGGTGTGATTGAAGTGTTTTGGCTCAACATTTAGAGTGTCTACACCTCTTAATCCATTTCAAACAAGCTTCCAAATCCAGCTTCTTATTATTGAGGCCAATCCAATCAAACACCATATTACAAATGACTTTATTGTACTCACAAAAGAAAAACAAGTGGCAGTAAGATTCTTGCTCTAGCTCACATTGAATGCAGCCAAATCTTTTTAGCTGATCTAGGGTTTGTAATCTTTGCCTGCAAGGCAACTAACATATAAATTTGTATTTAGGACAATTGTAACGATTCCAAATAAGAGAGTTCCAAATTCTATAGGAGAATCATTCAGCCACATCCTGTCACAAAGTTTAGAAATATCAAATTTCTTGCTCAGAAAATCTTTATATCCAATGTGACTTTTGATAGTGTCCATCACTTCTACAATTTTCCTCCAATACCAATTCCTTCTTGTGGAGCATTATAGCTCCACCAATCTTGATTCTTATGTACCCACAAATTATCTTTCTTTTGAGTAATATCACAAACATATCTTCTTAAAGCTCCGAAGTTCCAATGCTCGATGTTCCTAAATCTCACCTCCACGAGATTTAGGTTGACAAATTTCAGACCAAGATACAAGAACTGGGGAAGCAGAATCAACCTTGCTTTTCCATAAAAAATTTCTACAAATACTGTTAATTCTCCCTAAAATGTATTTAGGAAGAATCATTACTTGTGCTCAATAGGTGTGTATAGCTAATAAAACAGAATTAATCAACACACAACGACATGCATAAGTACTCCAAATTCTAATTCTAGCAACCATCTTTTCAATGATATTATCACATTTCATTGTGGAGATTTTTTTTTTAGCAAATTGGAATACCAAGATATCTAAAAGGCAAGGAACTTCTAACATAACTCGAACAATATCTAGATATGCTGAACATCCTCATTTCCCACATACTAGAATAATAAATTGATGTTTTACTTGCATAAGCTTGGAAACCTGAAGTTTCAGAGAAATTCATAAAAGTTCTCAACACGACCTTAATTGAGTGTATATATATCATTAGCAAAACACATATGATTCAATTTTAAGTTAGTACATCGGGGATGATGTTTAAAGTCTTTTCTCAAAGAGATTTTAGCCACCAATCGAGAGAAGTATTCCATTTTAAGAACAACGAGTAAAATGAGACATGGGCCTCCTTGTCTAAGCCTTCTGTTAGAAGAGAAATAGCAATGAAAAGTACTATTAATCATTAGTGAAAATTTTAGAGTAGTGACACACTCCATAATTAAGTTCACAAATGATAAAGAAAAATTAAAAGCTTCCAACATTTCTTTTAGGAATCTCCATTCAATAGTATTATCGGCTTTCTTCAAATCCAACTTAATTATGCAAGAAGGAGGGTTATTCTTCCCTCCGTATTGCTTAACTAAATCTTAATAAATTAAGATATTGTGAGCAATATAATGTTCATGCACAAATTTCCTTTGATTTTAAATAATTAAATTAAGAAAAACATTTCTAAGTTTGGAGCACATCAATTTAGTAACCATCTTATAAATAATATTGCAACAAGCAATTGATTTAAATTCAGTTACACTATTTGGGAAATTCACTTTTGGAATAAAAGTCAAAGTTGTGGTATTTATCTCTTTTAAGATATTTCTTGTATGAAAAAAAAAATAGGACAACGAGTGTAAACTCTTTTCCTATTGTATTAATTTTTCAATTTTTATATATTGTATTAATTTTTTAATTATATTTATTTTACGTAAATTTCTTTTATTTATTTATTTTATTTTTTGTAATGGAGTAAAAATAGTTGTGTGACACTTTATAGTAAAATATAAATAGAGAAAATTTGAGATCCTATGCTATAATGATAGATATCAAAGAGATTACATTGTGTTTCTGAATAAGTTTCCACGTAATTGTATATTTTTTTTTCTTGTTTGTTGATTCTCATAGATTAATTTATTTATTTATTTATTTTTGAAAGGAGAGGTAACAATTTTATTAAAATGCACAAAACTTGAAAAGTTTCAAAATACATAATAGCCTAAAAAAATTAGAGAATTAAATTTATAGGGAGACTCAACTACTAAACACGTGACTCATCTAAAATAAAAGCTCATTTTGCTAAAGAATGGGCGACAATATTCTTAGACTTTTTACAATGAAACAAGGATATACTATAAAATATTTCTAAACATGAGAAATATTATTAGACAAAATACCAAACTTATTGAAACAAGTATTTTTACTATTTACCGCAAGAACCAACCGCAAGCAATCAGAGAAAGCAGTAACAATCATATACCTAAATCACATGCAAAGAGAGTCCATTAAGTAAAACTTTGGCCTCAGCAACACAAGGGTCAAAAGTTCCTACACGTAGAAACACACCCGAGAAGAAGACTAACCATTAGGATTCGACGCAACAACCCCCATCCCTATTTTGCATTCTTCATTATGAAGCCTAACATCTACAAACAAGTTGACCTTGCCTAAAGTCAGGTCTAGTTCGATAGTAGTCACTTCACTCGACCCCAGAGGAGAAGGATGACCATTAGATGAAGACCCACCAACATTAGCATTCTTGGTATCCCCAAATATAGTTTATAGTCCAAAGGATTGACCATACTATATATTTAGGAGAAGTTTATGATCGTGAACAAAAGTATTACGTCTATGCCAAATGCGCCAATTAAGACAATGAACTCCTCCAATTTCTATGTACTTAAAATATCCATACAACCCTACAACAAT
This sequence comes from Cannabis sativa, assembly GCF_029168945.1. Taxonomy (NCBI): domain Eukaryota; kingdom Viridiplantae; phylum Streptophyta; class Magnoliopsida; order Rosales; family Cannabaceae; genus Cannabis; species Cannabis sativa. The sequence goes on along the minus strand of NC_083607.1, from coordinate 3,071,617 downwards.
TCATAAAAGCAAGAGGCGTCATTTAAAGAATTGAGCCCTTTCAAAATCGAATTAATATTTTGAAAAATAAATAGAACAAACCTTAAACGCTTTCATAACTCATTATTAAAATACCAATTAACATTTATCTAGATTTTATATATTTCAGTCTTAATTTGATTTAGTTGGTGTGGTCAAATTTTTGGGATTTAAATGGAAGTCCCAAATCTTCTTAGGTACTATTTTTTAGACTGAAGTTCCAAATCTTCAGTATAATCCATATTTAAGAAAGTTCATTTTTAAATAAAAAGATCCACTTCGACCCATATAAAAATATTAATTGTGTCTTGTGCTCATATTTTGAGGAACCCGAATTATACAAGTGATGTTTTCCTTTTTTTTTTACAATAATTTTTTAAACTTAAATAAGAAATAAATAATTTAGTATGTTTAAGCATAAATATGAAATTAACAGATAATATACTATATATATTGAAAAATAATTGAGAAAAAAAATAAGTTTATGTTTTTTTTTTTAACTTTATAAATAAATAATTAAAATTTTAAAATTATATTTATGGATATAACTCGTGTCATTCACATTGGCACTTTCGTGTTGTGTCTTTGCACTTGTCATGTCGTACGTGTTTAAGCTAATATTTTTCATATAGCATCTATGCCCACATATTTTTGTATCGTGTGGTACAAAAAAAATCCAATCCAAATATATAACTCTAGTATATATATATTAGATTGTAACTATGTGCAAGGCCGGTCTTGAGTTGAAATGAGTTATAGGTAAAATAATTTTTTGGGTTCTTACTATAAAAATAAATGGTATTTTTAAAAATTATTGAAAAAATATGTACATTTTTGAAAGGTATTTTTTTTTGGACCCCTAAAATGAGTGGACTTTTGGCGCGGGCCTAGCCCGCCTATGCCTGAGCCGGCCACTACCTGCAATGCACTTTTATAAGTAATTATTGATAAAAAAGTGAGTTTTATATATTCAACTTTAAATTAGATTATTATGTAGAACTCGATATTAAGTCGTACTTATAGATAGAATAAAAAAAATTATTTCTTAGGATAAAAGTTAATAAAATTGAGGGTCTTGTACAAAAGTTTAAAGTTAAGTCCTTTATATATACTCAAATAATAAATCGTGTATATTAAAACTACAATTATATTACCAGTTTTTTTTTTTTTTTTTTTTTTTTTTTTTTTTTTTCTAAAGATACATTTCTAAACTTTCAGCTATAAGCTTTTTATTTATATACATATAAAAAAAATAGGGCACTTTTTAAAAAAAAATTAAATCTTAAAAAATGGAAGCTTTGTGCAATGGTCTAAACTGCCCAATGCCGACCTTGAATAAATACTTACCTTTTAGTAATTCTTTTGAAATAAGTAAATTTGAAATATAATGTGAATTCATTAAAATTTATAAAATTATTTAATAACAAAAAAAAATACTATTTTGTTATAAATATTAATAATTATGTGGATGTCCAAATCTTTTATTTATTACTATGAATTGTAATCAACATTCGTCTTTTCCTTAGTTTCCCTTTTTCTTAGTTTCTTAATATCTCACTCTTGTATTTGTATAAATAGGGGTTCACCCCATTGGAATAAACAACTTAGAAATTCTCATCCACTTTCTCTTTCTCTCTTCATCTTCTTTCTTCTCATCTATTTTATATTATTTTATATTATTTTATAACACGTTATCAGCACGAGTCTCTGCCCAAGCTTCAAGCATGAGTCTCTGCCTAAGACCCCATGTAAGTATTTTGTTAAAGTTCTTGAATTGTTTCAAAGTCACGATACACTAAATATATATTTATATATATACTCATCTGACTGAAACAATTTCAAGAATCATTTGGTTTCCTTTTTCTTTTTATCTATATATCTATATATTATATGTATGTATATGTTTTTATATATTTATTATTAATTTCATATATATATTATGTTCTTATCATTCATAATATTAACAATATATGTGTGCCTATGATATGATAGAGAAAATCTATATAAATTATACATATATCCAAAAAATTATGTATTATCGATAAAATATTGCATATATCCTAAAGATTATGCATCATCGATAAAATATTGCATATATCCTGAAGATTATGCATCATCGATAAAAAATTGTATATATCTTGAAGATTATGCATCCTCGATAAAATATTGCATATATCCTGATGATTATGCGTCCTCAATAAAATCTTGCATATATCCTGAAGATTATGCAAACGTAATATTCATTATATAGTTGATGGATATATAATGAAAGAGATGAATACATATTTATATATATGTTCTTGTATTCTTTGAGGACAATGAAAAGTAATCTAATATCGATATAGATTTTGACAAACATTTCCTGAAGTAAATGTTTTATATTTGTAAAAAAAAATGATTGTATTTATGTGAATACAACTAAAGAATCATTAAAAATGATTATTATTGATGCAATTTTATAGTGGGTTTTGAATATCCAAAAAGAATGTTAAGGAAATTGCATTGAAACATCAAAGTATAAGAATAACAATGAGCATGACTAATGTTATTTAAATACATGAGGCATGTATTTATTGTTCATTAGTCATGCTCATTGTTATTCTTATACTTTGATGTTTCAATGCAATTTCCTTAACATTCTTTTTGGATATTCAAAACCCACTATAAAATTGCATCAATGTGATAAGATTATATAATCATGCATTTACAAAATGTGTAAATTTATGTATTTCTAATTATACACGTATGACTCATTCTTAGAAATGAATTAAGTTCATAAGGATTGAACTTGAAACTGAAGTTTATTGAACCTAAAGTTTAATGTCATATAGTATATATGAGTTTAAACAAATATTGATTCATTGTGATATACTGAAATCCCTACAGGTATATTAATATTATTAGATATCACAATTTTTAAAAATTCTCTCGATCAGGGGGAGAGAAGCAGTTGGGATGATGATAATTTTTGAAAAATGATCCTTGCACAAAGTATATAAGAACAATATAGTTCAAAATGATATATACCAACTGCAAATCAATATTATTCAAAGTTGAGATAGAATGAGTTGAAAACGCCTGAAGCGTAAATGAACAATGTAGAAATTATTAATAAATGTTCATTTGATTTGCCCTGAAGTTGTTAAATCTAGAGGTACTCATGGAGATACCTTAATGTTATAAAGTATTAAAATGATAACCGTGATGAAAACGGTACTCGAAAAGACTCCCAAGAGAAGTTAGACATAACACATTTGATCATAATTGAATCCCTGAAGTGATTCTATATAGGTACCTATAAATGATAAACATATTTGAAAAATATGTAATTTAAAGAGATCTCTATAAGTTATGTCAATATGGGAGGAAATTATCATTTATTGAAATTTTTGTCGACAGTAAATATTGAATGTTTGCATATGCAATAAACTAACATGAGATAGCAAGGATCATGGTATTAGATTTGTCGAGAATCATCGACTTACATTTTGATTTTTGGCCAAAATATTATGACGCAATCCAGACAAATTTACTCACATAAAGTGAAGTAAGACCTGTAGGGTGTGCAAATAAATATTTCTAATGAGAAATTTGCATATATGTATTTGTACATAATGAATTGTTGTACAAAGTTGCATAGACATGAGATTGATTGAAGTAAGGCTTAAATATTGAGAAAATATAATCATGATTTGATTATAGCCTAGAATATATTTTATGAGGATTTATAAGCGTCACATAAATGTTGCAACAAAAGGTTATTTATTTGGAGCTCCTAATATAGTGAGAATTTGAAATAAGCCTTATCTAAAAATTCTAGAAGAATTTAATACATGTCTTAAGTGATATAAATTCAAAGTCGCGCGCACTATATGACAAAGATCTTTGTATGAAATAAAGACATGTAAGTAAATTATTATTTGAAAAATACCTATGGTTGTCTATGCAATATAAATACGTAAAATATACGTTGTGATAGACTCTTGAAGAGTTTTTGATTAATTGAAGAACAAACTTTTATTTCTTTTGTATTTCGAGAAATATTAATGTATAAAGTTTGTTCATTAGTATTGAAGTCCTGAAGTACTTCATATGTATCAAGAATTATAGATATATGATCATTTGATATGGAAATTAAGATCATAAAACAAGATGGAATAAATATATGGTCTTGGAGTACCATCATTATCACAAATGAAAATTTATAGTACCATTAATGTGTTATGTTCATATCTACTTGAAATTTTAAATTTTCGTATGAACAAAGTTGTGTACACACATGAATGATACAATTAGTTGGATAAAGACTAATGTTCCACGAACCCCTCATCTATAATTTAGAAGTTCATACATATTCTGGAAGAGTTATAGAAAATATATGATCAAAGATTATATATGGTGATATTTTAAAAGTGATAACAATAATCTTATGAGATATATTATCACCAAAAGAATTATGGATCATATGTGCATGAGGGGGAGACATATTCATGTTGCACTCTTTTTCCCTTAGTTCAGGTTTTGTCCCAATGGGTTTTCCTGGCAAGGTTTTTAACGAGGAAACTTGCAAATAATTATGAATATGAAATATACATTGTACTCTTTTCCCTAGCTCAGATTTTGTCCCACTGGGTTTTTCTGGCAAGGTTTTTAACGAGGCAACTATAAATCATGTTAACATACTTGTATTTTATGAAGCAAGTAGAGAATGTGTGTGAGTGAGATCATTGACATAGCATATTCGGGAAACATATGGATTGCACTCAATAAAGAAGTATCAATCCAAGCAATTCTCTATGGATAATACTGCTTGCATCGTTCAACTAAAAGGAGGTACATTGAAGGAGATAGAGTTAGAACACATTTCACGAAATTCTTCTTTATACGCTTCAAGAAAATGCATATTGGTGTTCAACATATTCAATCAAGTGTCAATCTTACAAACTTATTCACAAAGTTATTATCAACATCAACATTTGAGAAGACGACAGACAAGATCAAAATTCGTCGATTAGAAGATCTCCACAAATGCCTAAATGAGGGAGAGTTAGTTTACACTATACTTTTTTTCCTTTGATCAAGTTTTCAGCAAGATTTTTAATAAGACAGTTATTATGGACATCCAAGGGGGAGTGTTATAAATATTAATAATTATGTGGATGTCCAAATCTTTTATTTATTACCATGAATTGTAATCAACATTCGTCTTTTCCTTAGTTTCCCTTTTTCTTAGTTTCTTAATATCTCACTCTTGTATTTGTATAAATAGGGGTTCACCCCATTGGAATAAACAACTTAGAAATTCTCATCCACTTTCTCTTTCTCTCTTCATCTTCTTTCTTCTCATCTATTTTATATTATTTTATAACATATTTTAAATTATAAAGTCATCTATTTTTTTTTTTAAAAAAAAAAAAGAAAAAGAAAAACAAATTGTAATCTATACATTATGGTATGTAAAAGAAGCATTTATAATTAGTTAAAAGTCCAATGCATTATAAGCCAAGTATCATTTCTCAGTCTTCACAGCTACCATACTACGGTTACTCTCTTCAATTTTTCGGTAAATTTTCCTATTAATTTTTAATATTTTATTTTGTTTATACTTATATGTAAGTTTCATCAAGTATTTTGCAGCTATTATATATCTGGTTTGAAGTTATTTTTTATTTAGTTCTGTGTTGATTTATTTTTTTAATGGAAGTAAAGTGAGCTTCGGAGATCTGTCTTTGCCATGGTATGGCTCTCCATTGATTCTAGTTTCCTACTCTATGTGTTGTTGGTAGCACTCAGTGACTTTGGTGTGTTCTATTTTGTACTCAATTTTGGATTTTCGTAATGAATTAATTAAGGTGTTTTTGTTTGAGGCATCCTATTTTGATAAAAAAAAAAAAATAAAGTTTTGCTTTTACAAGTAGATAAGCTCTGTACATTAAAAATAAAAGGCTAGTTGATGAAATACAGAAATGAGTGGACAATATTTCTATATTAGATCCATGTAAGATAATATTATCCAATAAAAAACGTTAAGAGATGAGATGAGAAAAGACACAATAATATGTTTATAAACAACTGTAAATTTAGTATGTTTATATTTTAAGGTTTGCACGTTTTCATATTTTAGTTGCTGGTGCACATTTTCATATTAGAAAGGCTAGTTGATGAATCAATGCATAGTTTAAAAATTTTGTCAAGAGTGACCAAACTTTCATGTCTTTTCAATTTTATTACAAGCATTGTCAACTTTTCAAATGGGTATGTTAGATTTGAAAGTTATATTCTATTAGAAGAAAAGCATATTCTGTTGACATCCACAACAAATTATGTTAACATTTTATGGAATTGTCAGAATAAATTGTTTCCTAATACTCCACATTTGAAAAAGCCAAAAAAAAAAAAGGAATCATGTTAATTATGGTTAGGAATGATTATTAATTGCAGTCTTATTTACTATAAACAAATTAAAAATTTACAAATTTGTTACTACAATATTGTTTTCTTTTTTTTTGGATAATAATAAAATCACCCCATTACATCAAAACATTGATTTAATAACGTTAGTGAACAATGACACAAAAGGTCACAAAACTCATAACACCCCAAGCCCAAATGTAGAGTTACACATATTTATTCCTTATATAAAAAGCAAACATGCCTTGTTTGTACATAGTCATTCCCCATTAGTATATATTATACACCTCAGCCAATTCAATTTGGTCTAGAAAAAGAAAAAAAAAAGTTGTTAAGACCAATTATTCCACATAATTGCAGTGTGTCACATCTTCCTTGTCTATTAACAATAATAATTAGTGAAAATAAATATTTAAACTAATAGAGAAGAGCCACAAAGTAAAAACAAACAAAGAGAAATAGCCATATTTGAGAGACAACGAGTTGTTGACTCATCATAATTATTTGTGTTTATGAGAGATTCTAACATAGAAAACTAGAGTAGAAACCTATATGAATTTATTATTTTTCATCCACAAAAGACCTTTCATAGTACAGAAAAAGAGAAAGAAAGGCAGATAGATCTATTTGTGAATGAATAATTAGGTATCGGAGATAGATATTTACGTTGTTGTTGCGAGCTTTACATCTTCGCCATCGAGTAATCCAGAGCATCCACCAAGAAATCTGTCGTAAAGATAATGTTCGATAAGGTTAAGTAAGTAAGAACATGTGAACACTGATCTTCACTAGTTTTCTATGTATGTAAATCAGAATAACTACCTGCATCTTCCTTGTTGAAGCAGAGAGGAGGTGTAATTCTGAATACATTTCCATGATATCCGCCTTTGCCTATCAGAACCCCGAGATCTAATCGAACGAGAAGAGTGTGTATTAGAATAGATTTAACAACTTGGAGAGGATGTAATGATGATAAGCACACAAACCTTTCATTTGGTCCATGATATGTAAAGTTTCAGCTTTCGCAGGGGTTTTCAAGTGACGATCGGTGACTAGTTCAACTCCAAGCATTAGTCCTCTTCCCCTAACGTCTCCAATAACTGCAAATAACATTTGCTTAGTGCTACTTATTTTAGAGAATGATGATTATGTGAGTACTGATGTGTTTGTTACCTTCATATTTGTCCTTGAGAGAGGTAAGTCTATCTTTGAGATAGGACCCAACAACAAATGCATTCTCCTGAAGCTTTTCTTTCTCAATCACCTTCAAAACAGCTAGTCCTGCAGCTGTGCATACAGGGTTTCCGCCAAAAGTGTTAAAGTAACTGCGGCGAGTTAGGACCTCTGCAATCTCTGGAGTTGTTACAACAGCACCAAGGGGAATGCCATTACCAATGCCCTGAATATGACACACAATAAATTAGCAAGTAAAAACCAGTTTCTAATGCTTAAGCAGTAATGAAAAGGCGATGTAAGGGATTTACCTTTGCCATTGTTACTATGTCGGGCACAACACCTTGGGTCTCAAATCCCCAGAAGTGGCTCCCAGTGCGACCAAACCCGGATTGGACTTCATCAGCAATACAAAGCCCGCCGGCTTTCTTTACGCTACTATAAGCTGCAGGCAAGTAACCTGGTGCCAATTCAACAATTCCTCCTACTCCCTGTTGTTATATATGAATAAGATTTCATCATAATAGGAAAAAGGTGTTAATATAAAATAATCAGACTCTGGGTGGTAGGGAGAATAGGCATTCAATCAGTTAAATGTTGTACCTGTATAGCTTCAGATATAAATGCAGCAACGCTTCCTGAAGTTCCGAAGTCAATAATTTCTTGGACATCTCTAGCATACTTCTCTCCATCTGAACCAAAAACACCTCTATAGGGGTCTGGGTTTTGAGCATGATGAACTCCACTCTGTAAGTAAAACAGTTAAATAGCGAACGATGTTAGTCATCTCTAGTTTTGGGTCCAGCATAATCTTCTAAAAATATACAAGCAAAAGCAGAATGCAAGTTAGCTATTATTAGTGTTGTGAATCAACACCCCTTAATCAAGAACAAGAACAGAAAATTAAGCAATCTAAAACAAGAATTCAATACCAAATCAATGAATAAAACAGTGCAGGAAGCAGAACACCAGAAAATTGAGTAGACTGAACAATGAAACAATGAGTTTCATGATCAGATCTACTATGAACAAAGAAGAAGCTTTTATTACTGAACTTTAAGTACAAAACCAGAGATAGAGCCATGGATCGAACACCCTAAACTAGCCTAACTAGGATTACAGATTTATCTCACTTGAGGGAAGCTATTTAAAGAATAAACATTCGCTTTTTGCAACCCTCCAAGAACACTCAATCTCTCTTGAATTCTCTCTGTTACAAAATGTAAGTCCCGACTCGAGTGTAAGTGATTATTACTACTTATAGATGTTGGTTAGGACAGTTACTAACTAACAGAATTATTTAGCTGAGATGCCGATGTGTCAAAGTTGTATTTCTGTAGTGACTTAATTATAACAATTAGTGTATGGGTAGATAACTAATCACTAATGAAGATAGAGATAGTTCACACTCTTTATCAGATGGAATCTTAAAGAATAGAGAACCCAACAAGCATCTATATACGGCAAACATGAAAAAATGATTATTGGGCACTGATACGGCACGGCACTTTTATACTATATATATTGTTGCATAAATCATACATGAAGAAGTCCCCATAAAGTAAAGTGAATTGAGTCCACTCTTTTTTGTAAAAAAAAAAAAAAAACAGAAAAGTATGATGTGGTAGTTTTCATTAGCTTTAAAGTGGCGTACTGAAACAGAAGCACCCTTGTTTTGTTTCTTAATATCAATCAAACTATGACACCTTCAATTCGGGCTGACGTGGGATGTGTTTGGCATCATTGGTGATTGATAATATGTCACAACTACTGTGATGTGACCTTCTCTTGTGATTATACACAAGGAAGTGATAACTTTATTTTATCTTTTATGGCCAACTCATTTGTCCATTTACACCAGATTCCCACACATCAGACAATTATTTTCACCTAGTCCTACCACGGGACCACATCAGACAATTACAGTGTTATTCTTTTGGTTAACTCTAGCCATAAATGTTCACAAATAATAAAACAAATCACCACATAGAAATTTTAATCTCTGACAAAGACCAGAGAAATATTTGATCATTAAATTAGAGGAATATTATGAACGTGATATTAAGATTCATAATTTGTCAAAGAAGATGATTGTTTTCAGGACTAAATTAAATGATAAGTGATTATTTCCTTTAAACTAGAATAAATTTTTTATATATTAAAGAAATTATCTATATTCATAGTGAAGTCATATCAACCTATCTTACAACTTTTACATTTCACACAAAATTATTTATGTTCAATATTGTAAAACCTTTCACGGTCATCTAATATAACAAGGCAATATAAACTAAACAGGTCACACTTCAATTTACAATTATTGAGATCCATAATCCATTCCATACTAGTTGATAATTTTTATGGAAATGAAACGACAATTTTTTCATAAAGATTCAAGCTTTTAATATGATAAACGACAGTGGGTGTATGAAACGCTTACCTGTACGACATTAAATTTCCAGTTGCACTGTGCGGTGGCCCCCATGGTCCCAGCAGCGTTACCATGGTACGCGTTTCTCAACGATATAATATCATGGCAACCCGTGTACAATCTCGCTATCATCATCGCCAACTCATTCGCTTCAGTCCCAGAGTTCGTAAAAAATACCACCTTTATAACACACACATACACATACAACAAACCCAAATTAATTTAGATACGTACTAGAGCAAAACAAACAAACAGCCAAATAATATACGTGGTGGGTTATCAAAATAACGAGTTCCCCATCATTTTTCGAAAAGAATAGTTCCCATTTTCGAAACTGTAACTATAACGAAAAGACTGCAATCAATACTATTCTTTTCTGAAACGTTTTCCATGGTTATCACAATTCAATCTAGCAAAAAAATATAAAATAAAAACCCAATCTACATCCTTATCACGATAACGGGCTGGTGATGACTCATACCCAATAATTATTATAATTAATAATTAAAAAATAAAAACTCATAACGCTCGATTTGTTCACAATCCGACGGTCAGTATTTAATTTTTATCGAAGCAAGTGTACGGTCAGATTTTATTTAGTTTTAAAACAAAAAGAGTTAAGCGATGATTTGAAGAAACCTTGAGATTTCCAGGCAACTTGGAGGCGAGAGCCTCAGCAAAATCAGCTATGGCGCGGTTGAGGTAGAGAATAGTAGAGTGTTGTAATCGCTTCGTTTGGGTAACGATGGCGTCAACCACATCAGGATGACAGTGACCACAACACACCGTAGCAATTCCTCCAAATGCGTCAAGGTATCTCCGCCCAGTATCGTCATACAAGTATTGCCTCTTCCCATCCACCACGTTCAACTATACAAAACGACAAAACTCCGATTAACAAACATACAATGAATCTGAGACGGTCAAATAACAAATCAACACAAAAAAACAAATAAGACTATATATACAAATTCGATTTGATCGAAAAACTCACCGGTTTGTTGTAGAAGCAAAACATAGAAGGGCTTAGATACTCCTTGCGCTTGGCCAAAATCTCATCGGCGGAAGGACCTTCGTACGGCGGTGGAGAGTAATCGAAGTGAGGGATTTTAGGGATGGGAATAACAACATCGGCGGCAGCGACGCCATTGTCGTGGAGAGAAGATGCTTCTTTCTGAGCTGCATGAGAGAAACACCTATTCCATCGGTGAAATTCTCTTCCCGTTAAAGCCTTCCTGCTCGACAAGAATAATCTCTGCATTTTTTGGCTGTTTGGTTAGCGAGAAAAACCTCTCTCTATATTCTCGAATCCCCGAAAATGGTGGGCTTTGTTTGTTTTGCTGCGGTGAGTAGTAATAGGAAAACGAAGCGCGTGTAAGCGCGTGAGGGGAAAGAAGGTTATATAGAGAGTGGTTGTGGTGATGGTGGACCTTGTTGGAATTGAGGAGGGGAGGGTTTATATAGGCCTTGGTGTAAAGGACAGAATTGTCATTTTACGAACCGAAGGAAATCAAGATGAAATTTTAGGCTAGGTTCAGTGACGAGGACAATACTGTCTTATCACCTAACAGAAAAAAAAAAAATGGAAGAACTAACAAAAAATTTATAAAAGCACTATTTAATAATTTTTATTTTATAAAGGGAAAAAATTAAGCTTTTTTCTTACCAAATTTATAGTTATGAGGGTTTTTTTTTTTATTTATTTTGGTTAAGCCTAATAGGGGTTGTATTTTGCTCATACAAAATTTGATTTTTATTACTGCGATTAATTTTGTTTTTATGATATGATTTTGAATATTTAAGTTTTATCTCTTGGGTGTAGTTTTGAACGTTTTTATCTTGTATCTGTCACATAGTTTGAAGTGTTCTAGTCTAATCTGTGTGATATCGTTTTGTTTTGTTTTATTTCGTTGTTGATTCTTTTTTGTTTTTCAATAGTTCGTCATCAAATCGTTGTTAATGGTTGAGAATAACAAGCTCTTTGCGACTGAATAGGTTATTAGTAGTGCAATACCTTACACAATAGTTGAGCACTTAAGCTACGAGGTTGAATGGACATGCTTCAACAATTTGTATTGTTGTGTTTTCTGAGCGATGAATGAAACAGAATATAAGTATTTTTTAAAGTTAATTGTGATATAATCTATTTCATATGATTTTATTTTAATTTTTTTGTCATGACGATCTGGGAATTAGACAATTGATTATTTAGTTTATTTTTCTAATTCTAATTCTAATTCTGATCGTATCTTTAATGGGAAGATGTACCCATTGTATTGCATGCTATTAGTTTAATTGATTACCAATAATAAAATTTTATTATTTATTCAAAAAATTATTTTTTTATAAGAAATTATATCTGTAATTTATATCAATTTTTAAAATTTTTTTCTTGCCTCTTATATTCTTACAAAATTTATATAAAATAAAAATAAAATATATTTTAAATATTAAGAGAAAATAATTAAAATAAAAAAATATATATGAATTTTTATTGAAAATAAATAAAAATAATTATAAATAATTTTTTTTAAGAAATTCATCTTCATTAACTCATCTCAACCCACAATAATGATTGAATAAAAAGTAGGTAAAGAGTTCCCACTAAGAACACGATCAGCCTCCACAAGTGAAGTTCTCGCAAAAGTATGTGCGAGATTATTAGCAAATCGTTTTACAAAACAAACAAAAATAGAACTTAAAACATCAAGCAAAACCTTAGAACTTAAAACATCAAGCAAAACCTTACAATCATTTAAGACATAGCCATAAAGAGAGGCTAATTTCCTATTCTTACTTAGATCATTCACAAGAGTAAGGCAACCTAGCTCTACCACCACTTGTGACCATTCTTTTTTCTTGATCCAATTTAAAGCTTCTTTGAGTCCCATAACTTTAATTATCAAAAGAGGCCAAATCCCACTGTTTAGCTTTAATCACTATCTCAAAACAGTTTCTAGCCACCATAACAAAGCCAAAGGAACCTTTATTGACAAAAAGAGCACCATTAACATTAACTTTGATTGTGAGGAAAGCTAGTTTAGTCGAATACTTATCTACTCTCTCGCGTTGGTTCAGGACCTGTGGAGAATTCAGGGACTTTGTTTAGCATTATTCCAATCTTCAAAACTAAGAGAAGCCAATGACACTACATCATCAACGGAGGGATTCCAAACCAAATTATTTTTGTATTTTTAAAGAGACCAACATAACATGGCAGCAACTAATTGGTCTTCCTTCTTCCACACACATAGACTATCTTTAAACTAGGGACTAAATTCAGTTGCAACAAAGATAACATTCAGAATAGGAGGAATTTGCCAACAATTCCGAGAGAAAGGGCAACCAACAAGGATATGGAAGAATAATGTGAAAAAAATTAAAAATATTAAGACAAATTTTTTAAAGTTTATTTAAGTTAATTTTTTAAAATATTGGAGTGTACTTATAACTTTATGGGATCACTACAAATTTTTTTACTTTTAGTCACAACAAAACTTGTGACTAAAAGTAAAAAAATTGTGACTAATTATAAATTATTATTCCTATGTTGTGGCTAAAAAGTCCGGCTAAAGGTATCAGTCACAAAAATTACAATTTGTTGTGACTAAATGTATTTTTAGTCACAATACTTGTTGTGACTAAAACTAAATTAGTGACAACTTGTAACTAAAAACTATATTTTAGTCACAAGTAACATTTTCTTGTCACTAAAAGTCACATTTAGTCATAAAAAAATTATGTTGTGACTAAAAAGTTGTCACTAAAAGTAGCAGTTTTTTGTAGTGGATGCAAATATAATTTATTGAAAAATAACTAAAAGGTGTCTTCTTTTGTTTCTATTTTTTATTTTTTTTTTTAATAAATGCTATCACATTTTTTATCATCAAACAATTTTGGAAGGAAAACTAATAAATATGCTATTAGTTAAAAAAAATATCCAATTATGCATGAGTCTCTAATAATACTATCATGAGTTGCATCTTGAGAATAATTAGTAATATTAATTTAGTCTCTCTTGTCGTCGAGACTATCAATTCTTGGTGGAAGATGAGCATAAGATTTGGTGGTTACCTTCATTGTGTTGCTTGTTTTGTAATGCTTCATTTTTTCATCAATGATATCTATTAAAGTCTTACATTAATTGGTAATATATAATAAGATTAGGACAATTTTGCCCTAATAAGCTAATTTTGTTGAATTAGGTCAAATAAGTTTTCTAATATCTATATATATAAAGGAGAGTTTTAGGGGAGTTGATGTGGCAACTTCTATGTCATTTTTTTCCAATCTCTCTTCTCTCAATTTTCTAAATTTACTCCTATTATTTTAAAGATTCAATTATATATTTAGTCTATTCTTTTCTTTTAATTAGTACCATTTAAACCCATGAAATAATTTTAAAATTTATTACATTAATTTATAACATTCAAAGAATACAAATAGTTTTCTTTGTTTTTTTAACTTACATAATTATTGTTATTTAAAAGATAATGAGATACTCAAAGTTTTTTACTATCTCTATTTAACACATTGTAACCATTAATAATTGTAACAGTTTTTTAATAAGGATTAATAGTTGTAACGGTTGATTTTATTACAATACTACTTCTTATTATCTACTCAAATATATTATTACACTTATTATTATTATTATTATTATTATTATTATATAAATAAGAAAAAAAAAATAAGCACTATGCCTTTCTTCATACTATATTACAATTATTTTCTCTCTCTCTCAAACCTTTTCACTTCTCTTATTATATATATATATATTTATATTTATATAGACAACGTTATATATGCTCAAGTGACATTAATAAACCTATTATATTACAATTCTAATTCATAATGAGTTATAGGTAAGTGATATCATAATTTGTTAATAATATTGTTGAAAAAGGAAACTTATAATTTAGTTAATACATCATTAAATTATAGATAGAAAACCCATATAAAATGGAATCAACGAATTCAAATGGTTACATAATAATTGTTAAGCAAAAAACATTATAATTATTTTTTATTTTATATACTAATTAATACTAACTTAAAAGAAATAAAAGACTAATGACCTATAGTATTCTAAAATACCATACCATTTATATGATAATTAATTTTAAAAACGTAACATTCACACTAATACCAAATTAATTATAAAAATATAACATACACATAATTTAATATATGTATTAATTCTCTTCAATATAAATATGTAGGAAGAATATATTTGATGTGTTATGTGGAAGTGTACTATTAGTAAAATTTTGTAAGAATAGTTTCTTTACAATTTAAAGAATTCTTCAAAGAAATCTAAAATTATTTTTGAATTCCATAGAAAAGAAATCTCGATCTATCATATTCATGGGAAAGCTGAATACTTCTTATTCAAAGTTAATTTATGTCATTTTGACAACTAAAAGGTAAATTACTTTTAATATACTATTTTATATGTTTAATGAATTTTTGGTTTTGCAGAAACAAATTTTTTTTGTAGCTTTTTTTTTTTGGTTCAAGGATGAAAAATGACAAACACAAATATGATACCAAGAAATGAGCATTCTTCACATTGAGGAGGAGGTCGGCGGTGTTGTAGAAATATTAATAAATACTATATATTATAAGAGTATAAATACATATTCATTTTTATTTTGTGTGTATATATACAAAATTAATGTACATTTTAATCACTATTATATATTATCTTAAATTTGTGACAAAAAAAAAATGTATGTATTATCGTTTGATTATTGATTATATACAATATATTAGATATTTAGAGACTTTCATATATCTTTTATATTTTATTTATTTTTTTTTTTTGCACATGTAGTGTATAAAACTATTTTATTAAGAAGAATATATTAACAAATATATTTATATTTCTAACATGTCTCTCTTTCAATTTTTTTTATACCAATATGTGTTACAATTTTTTAGTTAATATTAATATCATATTTTGTTATTCTTTTTTTTTCTTTTTTTTGAAAGAATAAAAACTCAAAGATAGTAAAAAAAAATTTCTTTGATTTTACCATGTTATATGTTACATTTTTTTTTTAATTGATATTGGAATCATTTGGATCATGTTTACCCTTGTGTGAAAAAAAAAGTCCAATAATTTATCATAAAAATATATAATCTCATTGATAAAATTAATTAATTATGTCTTTTCATTTCTATAACTCATGTTATATAATACTCATAATTATATTAAAATTAATTGTCTCTCTTCATCTCTATAATTCATATACTATACATATTACTCATATTATTATTATTATTATTATTAACCAAATATATATATATAAAAATTATCTTTTCTATATTTTCTCATCATTTATTATTATTTTTTAATTTTGTGAGAATGAGTGCTTTATTTAGTATACAAATATTGAATTGGTAGGTTTCATTTTATGTTTTATTTTCTTTGAAATTCTTTTATTTTAATTAGTTTTTATATTTTTTATTTACACAGATTTGGAAGGAGAAATATAATATTTCTTTTACTATTTTATTATATGAATAGATCTTTCTATTTTATATTAACTCTTTGCACGTGAGATTTAATTGTTCAATCTATACGCTTTAAGATAGTGTTTATATACTTATTGCCAAGAATAATTTTTATATAAAGACATATATTTATTTGATTAATATTAATGATACATTGAAAAATATCCTTGATTTATTTTTATTATTTGTCCATAAAATATTGTTTCAAAAAATATATTTCTATATAAACTGTAAATATATAATAACATTACTTTCATACTACTATATATATATAGTCATATTTTAAAAGTAAATTTTATTTAAATTTTGTATTATGATTTCTATTGAATTTAATTTTTAGTCAGTTGCTAATTATTATTTTAAATTAAGCTATCTATTTGTTTATATATAATTATGATATAATAAGAGCAACTCCAAAGAGCCTTCAAATTTAAAGTTGCAGTGGGTAATCTTCTCCAACGTAGCAGCATCTTTACATCATATATGCAGTCTTTCTTTGCGATTACCGTATATATGCAGTAGCACTGTAGCAACTGTATCTTTTTTTTTTAATTATTATTATTAATATTTAATAGTTTATTTTTGTTTATATATATTGTTTAATATTAAAATATATTATATTTTATTAATATAATAAATAAAATATATTTTTTGGTGTAAATTTTAGTGTTGTGGTTGGAGTGAAAATACTTTTTGACACTAAATTTAGTGATAGTGTAACACCAAATTTAATGTGTCATTGGAGATGCTCTAAGTAGTACAAAAAGAGGTGACATGACATTTTATTTATTAAGAATTATAATTTTCTAATTTTGGCTTTTGTTAATTAATATTTATTATTTTTGATTAAAAGAGAATAAAAAAAATAAATTATAATTACTTCATGATTAATATTAGTATTAGTACTAAAAATGTTATAAACAACGAAAAAAAGAAGGATGAGAACTCAATAATCTATCTATATATATATAGTTCTCCCATGTAAAGAAGGTGTGACAATGTACATTCTATTTAGGAAGAGTTGTAGGTATCAAATTTTGTGATTTTTTTTTTCTAATTTTTTATATTCAATATTTATTATTAGTAATTAAAAGAGAGAATAAAATAAAGAAATTCTAATTACTTTTTAATTAATATTATAAACAACTAAAACAAAGTCACAACTCAATAACAGAAATAATGTATTAGAATATTTCAAATCGAGAATAATTTAGAGACATGACTTTTTATTATTTTTATTTATTTTTTGTAATAATTGAAGGAAAAAAATATCTATTTATTCTTATAATAATTTAAATTGCATCAAAACTATAAATTTACTCATGAATTTAAACAGAGTAATCACTTTAAATAATAGTAATGAGAGATTGAGAAAAATCTTAAAAACTATATATAGTTTTTTATAAGAATATAAAATAATTTAGATATTTACCATTCTAATGTTATAGAAACCGCGCGAAGCGCGGTGTCATTCCCTAGTATGGTATAAAAGTAACCCAACTTTACAATATTGGGTGCCCATAATATCGATTTGTTAATAGTTATTTGACATGGTCCATACTACGCGTGAGGGGGCATAGTAAAGTTTCACATTGGTTAGTAATGATCTTAATAAAGCGAGAACAATTTAACAAGACGATTTTGTTAAGTTGAGTTTGATGCCAAATTTTGAGTGGCACTATATAAATATATATATATATATATATATGTTTTTTTACAAAGAAATTTTGTAGATTTCCTATTCTCCAATGTCAAAAGAAAATGCATTGATTTTAAGAAAATATTAAGTTATCTTATTTAATTTGATGGGAGTTTTGATGATAAGCAAACATTGTAAATGTGAAATTATAATTATGTGATTAAAAATATGAATGATGATAAAAAAAATAACTTAATTTTAGGTTGAATTTTGTTCTGTCATTAAAAGTTTTTATCAAAGTAAATTTTTGCTCTACAAGGTATTTCTCGTGAAAAAAGAGAAAGAAGAAGAGGATCCTACTAGTGTGTGTAATTTTTACTAAGGTAGACTAGGAAATTAGAGTTTTTATTATTATTTTCAATTCTTTAATAAAAAAGTATCTAATTAGACGAAATTACCCTAATCTTTAAATGGTTAGGACAACATACCATGAATGTGTCCTCCATTATGTCTCAGATTCTAATTAGCCATAAATACTATTTTCCTTAAAAAAAACTCTTAAAAGCTAAATTTATTAGAAATTAAACAACCTCAAAACATTCTTTTCCCTAATACAAGTTATATATAAATAGGTCATACTAAAATGAAAAAAGAAAGTTGTGATAGTCAATAGTTTCATGATCTGGAAGGGGAAATATCATGTAAGTTATGCAATCCCATATTATTTAGTAGTGTGTGTGTGATGATTCTGAGACTGTATAGTTATAAGAGTATACAGCTGAGGAGGGCTTAAATGGATTGATGAGTACTACCTATATAAACAAGGTCCATTTTATTTTTTGGTGACCTATTACTTAAGAACTGATCCAAAGTTGAGCGTGCTTAACCTAGAATAATCTTAGGATGGGTGACCTCCTATAAATTTTCTTAGAAAACGTGCGAGCGAGGACAAAACATGTTGGAAATACTCATGTTGGTTTGCAAGGCCAATTGTCAATCCAGAAAACAGTTAAAGTAACATACCTATGTATATAGTCATTAGTTCATGGGGATGTCCAATAAAGACTTGAAGCGGGAGCCTACAAAGTAAATTTTAGGACAAAAAAATAAAAAATAAAAATTAAAAAGCACATTATTATTACATATAACTAAAAAGTCAAGTGTCCAGTAAAAAGTGTCATACTATTATTAATACTATTTTTAGTGTTTGATCATATATAATGGTATTAAACAATGATAAGAGCTGACAGTTGTACATTTTCTGTTTTGTTAGTTATCCAACTAATTAACTTTCTGTTAGTTAGTTGTTAGCTTTCGGTTTCAACTAATCTTACTTTAGTTGCTGTATGTAATTCTTGTATAAATTTTGTATAACTGTATTCAATAATGATTGAGCTCTTTCATGATATCTTTCATCTTCTTCCTTCTTTTCTTTTCTCTCTTTTCTCTACTTTTAGATTTCCTTTACTGTTATTGTTGTTTGTTCATTCTTGAGCTTCAATGTCTAGGAGATTTAACTCTCGTCACATGGTATCAGAGTCGTGGCCTCCATTGGTGGCACATATGGCGAACTCTGATCCTGGAACAGCCTACAAATGGTGGATCAGCTACTAACACTGTCCATGTTGGAAATCAAATCAACAACCGAAGTCAAAACAGAGAACCAGATGAGAATTCACCTGTGTACTTTAATCACTCGATTTCAATAAAGCTTAATGATCACAACTTTCTTCTTTGGAAACAACAGGTCCTAGCTGCCATTCGTGGAAATCGATTGCTAAAATTCATTCAAAATGTTGCTCCTCCACAATTTCTCAATGATGTAGATCAAATCAATGGCGTGTTCAATCCTGCCTTTGTCGAATGGGTTGTTCAAGATCAACTATTCGTTTCATGGCTTCTCTCATCAATGACAGAAAATTTGTTGACAAGAATGGTAGGATGCAACACAGCCAAACAGATCTGGAATTCTTTGGAAAAATACTTACTCTTCGAGTGTCATCCAAGATTCTAGAGTTTCACACCAAATTTTAAAATCTTCGAAAAGGTTTTATGTCCTTGAATGAATATCTGTTGAAGGTTAAACAGACTATAGATCTTCTATAAAATACATTATATATTAGGGCAACCGTCCAATTTGAGTTCTATATGGCTTCACCCATGCCCTTAATCCATTCTAAAAATGATTATGTCATATATTCAAGTTCGATCTTAGTTCAACTAGTACATGTTTCTCATAATACTAATTTGTAATAATTCATATCGAATTCGTATCGTGTTATCGTATGTTTTGTGACCTTAATTATATCGATACATATAAAATAAACAAAAAAATACAAAACAAATTGAACCTGGTCAATATAATTTGTATAATGAATGTGGTCGGTAATTAGGACCAGATAAAACTTAGATCTATGTTTTGTCTAATCTGTACGTACCCCTATAGATGATCATTATCAATTTCGAACTCATCTAATTAATTAATCAATCTAAACTTTTTATTGTGCACTAATACATTTAATTATAATTAATTAACTTGTGTTGATAAGTTGATAACCAATGGAATGCACTTTTTTTTTTCTTCATTGAATTTTATATATGGTGTGATGTTATGATATATATAATTATGTGTACCACATCATATAGCACAATAATTTATTAATAAATAGAGTGGTTTTCTTAGTAATTAATACTTATTATATTTGTGAGTATTGTTATAAAATATCAGTGTCTAACACTATTTTGGCTCGTTTGGAACGCTGTATTAGGTCGTATTGTATTGTATTGTATTATATTGAATTGGATTATATATTATATTTTTATATAATACTATGTTAAACTTTAATTTATACTAAAATATTATATATTTAGGTGTCCATAAAAGTTAATACCACATATAGTTTTACATAAAAATATTGCATAAAATACAATTCAATATAATACAATACAATACAATACGACCTAATACGGCGTTCCAAACGAGCCCAAGAAATAATACTTTACAAGTTAGTGATATTTCATAAAAATTATTACTTTAAATTATTTCAAATTTAATATTTAATTATATTAATATTAATATCACATGTTAGAAAATAATAGGTACCATGTTTAATTTTCTTATATTACAAAAATTACAAGTTTTGAACATGGTTATCTCTTTATTTATTATCATTATTATTATTATTATTATTATTATTATTATTATTTTAAAAAAAAAGTTCTCTCTATGCATGTATATAGGTACCATGCATGGGTGCAAATGATCAGATTAATGATATAAAGTAAATGGGTAAATACCATTTTGGACCCTCTGTTTTACAAAAGTTACCAATTAGACCCTGTGTTTTGTTAAATGACAAAATAGACCCTGTATTTTCTAAAATAGTACAAATAGGACCCTAAATTGATTTTTTGTCAAAATAAAGTTTAATTATAATCCGATCTAAAAGTACTATGGCAAAACTGTTAATATTTTTTGTATCTGTTCGTATTAAGCATTGTCTTCAAGTTGGTTGTATTAAAAAAAAAGTTGTCAAAAATTAAGCTCAGGGTCCTATTTTTACTATTTTAGAAAATACAGGGTCCATTTTGTCATTTAACAAAACACAAGGTCCAATCTGTAACTTTTACAAAACACAGGGTCCAAAATGGTATTTACCCAAAGTAAATCATAATAAAATTCTTAGTAAAATAACTCGTACGAGACAACCAATCAAGAAATAAATATATATCTAAAGCAATTTTATTAGCTATGGCACAAATATAAATATTTATTAAAATAAATATATTTTTATATATTAAAAGTGGCTATTTAACAGCAGTTTTTAGTTTAATGTTGTTAACTTTTTTTTGTTAAATTTTAACAAAATATTCCATCATTTAACAGAATATTCTTCCTGAATTTATATGGTAAAAAAAAAAATAACTCATGTTTTTAATTTGCTAACCCTAATTATCATTCGCTCCCTCCCTCCCTAATTATAACCCGTTGGAGAGACCGTTTCTTATTTTGTGCAGAAGTAATTTATAAATCACAGGCTGAAATATGGAAAATCAAAGGACATTACTTGAATGCTACTGTGTGGTAATGGTATCTATACTGACTATATACCAATTTTACCCTTAATAAAATTATAAAATTACAATAATACTAATATTTCTGAACTTCTCTCTTTATAGAAGTTTATCTTGTTTTGTATCTGTGACAGTCAGTAGTCCCGTGATCTGTAAGGGGAAACACCGGGTAAGCTGTGCAATCCCACACCGCCTGGGGAAGGTCAAGTGGGATGATTCTGAGACTGTGTAGGTATGAGACTACACTGTTAAAGAGAGCTTAAATGGATTGATTGGTACTACCTATATCAACAAGGTGCATCTTGTTTTTTGGTAGCCCATCTCGAAAGAACTCCATAGTTAAGCGTGCTTGACCTTGGAGCAATTTTAAGGATGGGTGACCTCCTGGGAAGTTTTCCCAGGATGCGTGTGCGTGAGGACAAAGCACACTGAAAACACTCGTGTTGGTCTGTAGGGTCAGTCATCAATCTAGGAAGCAGCTAGAGTGGCGTACTCGTGTATAAGAGCCATTAGTCCGTGGGTGTAAGGGCCCAATGGAGGCTTGAAGCGAGGAGGTTACAAATGGTATCAGAGCCTTGACCCAGCCGGAAGTGTGGTCGACGAGGACGTCGGACCCCGTAAGGGGGGGGTGATTGTGACAGTCAGTAGTCCCGTGATCCGTAAGGGGAAACACCGGGTAAGCTGTGCAATCCCACACCGCCTGGGGAAGGTTAAGTGGGATGATTCTGAGACTGTGTAGGTATGAGACTACACAGTTAAAGAGAGCTTAAATGGATTGATTGGTACTACCTATATCAACAAGGTGCATCTTGTTTTTCGGTAGCCCATCTCGAAAGAACTCCATAGTTAAGCGTGCTTGACCTTGGAGCAATTTTAAGGATGGGTGACCTCCTGGGAAGTTTTCCCAGGATGCGTGTGAGTGAGGACAAAGCACGCTGAAAACACTCGTGTTGGTCTGTAGGGTCAGTCATCAATCTAGGAAGCAGCTAGAGTGGCGTACTCGTGTATAAGAGCCATTAGTCCGTGGGTGTAAGGGCCCAATGGAGGCTTGAAGCGAGGACGTTACAGTATCTATTAAATGACAACACACTTTTTAATAACATATAAACTATTATTATTATTATTACTATTTTGAAATAAAGTGTGGTAATGGTATTTTTTTTTTGAGTGTGTGGTTATGGTATCTAGAGTATTAATTGATATTAGACACCAGTAGTGCATAGTACCTCTAGACATGTCATTTTGCAATTGGTCAATACAGACCGTTTAAAATTCTCAAGTTCGGTCACAGTTTTAAAAATCTCGCTAGCGATAATAAAATTATAAAATTACAATAATACCAATATTTTAAAACTTTTCTCTTTATAGAAGTTTATCTTGTCTTGTATCTATTAAATCATAACACACTTTTTACTACAACACCCGTTTAGGGTATTACAAATTTTCTCTTAGTTTTTTTTAAAATGATTACAGGTTAAAAATTTAATAATATATATCGTAGGAAGCTATTTTATGGTGCACTCCCTAAAACGAATGTATTGATGTACCCCCTTTTAATTTTTTTCATTGGTCGTGTACATAATAGTTGTTAAAGACATTCTGCAAAATTTTAAGAAATTCAAAATAATTTAGATTATAAAAAGGAGTGTTCAAACAATCTACAATATCTACTTTAATACTTGTCCCTTATTGTTTCTATCTCCAATATAATAATAAAATATATATTTTGAACTTGTACTATAATTATAATAAGATGTAAAAATTAAATTATATAAATTTTTGTTATAATTATTTGTAAAATAAAAATTAAACAAATTAAAATAGAGTAATTTTTAGTATAAATACGTAAATTTAATTTGCAGTTGCAAATAAATACTTAAATTTATAAGTTTGAAACTTTTGTATGTACCTGTCTGTTAAATATTAAGTAAATTGCCTCGTGGCAATCCTTGATTGGTCCAAGTCATTGAATTTTTATTTTTTTTTAAAAAAAATTAGTTTAAATATAACAATAAAAAAATGACACGTGGATAATAAATTAATATTTAATTGTCAGGTACCTATAGAGTTCCAGAAATATAACTTAGGTATTATTACCGCCAAAAATTAAATTTAGGTATTTATTTACAACTAGTAGTTAAAGTTAGATATTTATGTCACAAATTACTCATTAAAAAATAAATAACATGAAACAAAGAGAGCGAAGCACGTGCACAATGCACGTGCTAGAATCACCTAGTATATATATATATATATATAAATAAGGAGAGAAACCTCATATACTATTTTTTTAATTTTTTTTTTTAAATTTACGATTTGAGTTTCTAAAGTTATTGTAGCGCTAGTTACTTTCTATACGATTTTTTGTTGTAATTTAGGTTGCAGCGCTAGTTGTAATAGGAGTTTCTATGTAGAATTCCGTAAAAATACAAAAAAAAAAAAATATTTTAAAGTGTAAAAATAAAAAAATTCCTATAAATAATTATACATTGTGTGTTTTTCTAATAATCAAGTTATATATGCCAACAAACGATATTTAGTTTTTTTTGTTGGTAAACCACTTTCATATATCATTTTAATTGTTTTTGTTAATTCTATTTTTAATATAATGAGACAAAAATATTTTATAATTTATTATTTAATTTCAGCTAAGGTATTTAAATTAGTTTTTATATTTTGTGTATTTAATTTTTATATCAATTAATTTATTTTTAGAAAGACAGTTGTGTAGCTTTTTCATTTATGGAAAATAACGTAAAAATGGTAAGTTTGGTTATCGAATTCTTTTTTATTTATCCCGTTGTGATTTTCTGATACAATGTGGATTTTCTAGTTTGGCTGATCAGATTTTTTAAGGAGAAAATCGGAGTAAAACTTTCCTTTTTTATAAAAAGAAAGCTACACTTGCTGCTCACGATTCTGTAGGTACATAAATAAAAATTATTGGGCTGAGTGAAGATCAATTTTAAGGAATTTTCTAATGAGTTGTGGTCTTGTTCAGACCGTGTCTGAGCTGTCAATAAGGTGTATATTGATTATAAATACACCTTATAGCAGCTAGATCATGTATCTCTTTCATACACTTTGAATTGTATTCATATCTTAAGAAAATAGTGTCTTTATTTTGTAGAGAAGAGCTTGTTCGACTCTTACTCTGTTTATTTGTATTTTGTATTGTCTTGAGTTTGTATTCAAGTCTACAAATTAAGAAGAATAACAGTGTTACCTTCGGGAGAATATTTTACAAAACTTTCGAGAGATTACTTTTCAAGTCTTGCCTGGAGGAAGCAAGCACTCTTCAAGGAGATCGAAGGGAGTTCGAACACTTGAAATTTCAGCAAGATTCGATTAGAAGGTGAAATACATTAAGCTTGCGACATACAATAAGAGGGAGTCTATTTATGCATAACTCTATTACTTTGTATTTTTGAGATCTGTCTAATGAATCTTATTTCTGGGCGTGGCCCCGTGGACTAGTAACAATCTGAAAGGATTGTTGAAACCACGTACAAAAATCTTGTGTATTTTTATTTTTCTGCACTGTTTATTTTTCTGGAGTTACAGAGTTGTCTTCTGTAGCTACAGAAAAGCTGTTTCAGTACCAGTTTCATTATTACACATTTAATTAAGTATTTAATTGAATAATAAACTTAATATTAAAATACCGAATTTTTACTTTTTAATATTCAACTTAATATGAAGATCTTCATTACATGCATTATAACTCTAATATTACTTTTAGGACTCGTTTGGAACGCCGTATTAGATTGTATTGTATTATATTGAATTGTATTTTATGTAAAATTATATGTGATATTAACTTTTATGGACACCTAAATATATATAATTAAATTAAAATTTAACATAGCTTTATATAAAAATATAATATATAATCTAATTCAATACAATACAATACAATACAATACAATACGATCTAATACGACGTTCCAAACGAACCCTTACAATTAACTAGGCCAATTAAATTAGTCACAATCGATGATAAGAGTATTTTTATTGAGTGTCAGTAGTATTTAATATTTTTAGACTCGATAATTAATTACACTAATAATAATATTAATAAGAGATTGCTAAGTATTTAGGATCCCTTTTACCATTTTTCAAATAATAATAATAATCTTGAGGTGGGTCGGGTTCCCACTGCAATGGAAATAAAAAATGCTGTTTGGAGCTTACATCCTCTGAAAAGCCCAGGACCGGATGGGTTCTCTGGGATTTTCTATCGCAAGTATTGGAACATAGTTGGGGGTGACTTTTGTGATATGGTTCAGGAGTTCTTTGTTTCAGGAAGGTTTGTCAAGGAGCTCAATCATACTTTTATTTGCCTTATACCGAAATGTGATAACCCGTCCTCTTTTGATCAATTTCGCCCCATAAGCTTGTGTAACTTCGGGTATAAAGTCATTACTAGGATCCTTACGGATCGGTTGAAGCCGATTTTTGACAAGATCATTAGCCCTTTTCAGAGCGCTTTCTTAAAGGGGCGGTGGATTGCTGAATGTTCGGTTTTAGCTTCGGAAGTGTTGGATACCATGAGGAAACTGAAAGGAAGGAAGGGTTTTATGGGTGTCAAGACGGATATGCATAAGGCGTATGATCGAATTGAATGGGGGTTCCTTGCTGCGGTGCTCAGGGCAAATGGATTCAACACTCATGTATGCAATCTGATTATGCACTGTGTTACAAGTGTCTCCTTCTCTGTTCTGGTGAATGGTGCTCCTGGAAATGTGTTCTCTCCAGGCCGTGGGCTCAGGCAAGGCGATCCTTTGTCGCCATATTTGTTCATTTTGTGCAGCGAGGTTTTGTCCAAGTTGGTTCGAAAAGCGGAGGATTGTGGGGAACTTACTGGCATCAGAATTGGCCGGAACTCTATCCCTATTACACATTTGTTTTATGCTGATGATGCCCTGTTCTTCTGTCGTGCAAACCAAATGGAAGCTTTAACTCTTAATCGATGTTTTGAGAAATACGAATACTGGTCAGGCCAAAAGATCAGCAAAGAGAAGAGTGGTATTGTGTTTTCTCCAAAAATTTCAGACTCTGATCGAAGGGACTTGACTTCTACTCTGGGAATGCATGTCTTGAAAGGCAAGGAAAAGTATTTGGGAAATCCTTTCTTTGTCTCCGCTAGGAAACGAGAGGATTTCAATTTCATCAAAACGAAGGTGCTCAATAGACTGGAGGGGTGGAAAGCAAAATGTCTTTCACAGGCAGGAAGAA
This sequence comes from Cannabis sativa, assembly GCF_029168945.1. Taxonomy (NCBI): domain Eukaryota; kingdom Viridiplantae; phylum Streptophyta; class Magnoliopsida; order Rosales; family Cannabaceae; genus Cannabis; species Cannabis sativa. The sequence goes on along the minus strand of NC_083607.1, from coordinate 3,044,114 downwards.
CTACTCTGATCAAAAGTGTTCTTCAAAGTATTCCTTGCTACACGATGGCGGCTACTAGGTTACCTGTGGCTTTATGTAAGGAATTAGACAGTATTGTGGCTAGATTTTGGTGGAAGGGTTGTAATTCTGACCTCGGATCATGTAGATATCTTGCTTTGAAAAGTTGGAGCCATCTGTGCCAACCTTTGAGGAATGGGGGGCTGGGCTTTAGGCGCTTTAAAGACATTAATATGGCTCTGGTGGCTAAGTTAGCCTGGAACATCTTGGTTCAATCGGATAGGCCCTGGGTGAAAGCTTTAAGTGCTAAGTATTGTTCTAAAATTGAGTTCTGGGAGGTTGAAAAGAAGAATTCAGACTCTTTTCTCTGGAAGAGTATTTTATCGGCTAGAGATCTCTGTGTCTCAGGAGCGGGAGTTCTTGTGGGAGATGGAAATTCAGATATTTGGACAAGACCTTGGGTCCCTGGGTTTACTCCTGAAGAGGTTCGACAGAGTTTCACCTATGGAATCACCCATGCCTATTCGTCTATTTCTGACCTTTTCATGACAAACTCTCGAGTTTGGGACGAGAATTTAATACGGCAATGCTTCACTTCTGAGATTGCAAATGCGATATTGAGGATCAGGCCTCTCTCTGATGAAGGAGACAGAGTTTTCTGGAAAGCTAGCAACAAAGGAATTTTTTCAGTTAAGAATGCATATTGGCTTTCGCAAAGTAACCGATTTCATCCTGAGAAAGAAAGCTGGAGGAATTTATGGAAGCTGAAGATCCACCCTCGTCATAAGCTTTTAATTTGGAAAATTCTTAGTTACTGCCTTCCTCTCAAGTCAAATTTGGGTTTTATGCAGAATGGGGATAAGGAGTGTTATCTCTGCAATTGCGAAGTGGAATCGGAACTCCATCTGTTTGGAACCTGCAATTTTGCTAGATGCCTGTGGTATCGTGGGCAGTGGGGTTTAAGGTCAAATTTTCTAAATGTGCAAAGTTTCGAAGACTTATTCCATCAGATGCTCCTTATCAAGGATGATTATCTGGTTCTGTTTGCGGCATGTCTTTTCGAAGTCGTTTGGCATTGCAGAAATGAAGTTAGAATTGGAAGCAGTAGGCCTGACCCTGATTCGGCTTTCAAAAAAATCATCCTGAGGTGGCAGGAGTTTAGTCAATTGGTGAGTTTGGAAAGTGTATCTGAACCTGAACGTCAAAATGCAGATCCAAGCCCTTCTGCTATCTTATTCATGGTCGATGCCTCGGTTGTTGGAAATGAGGTGGGGCTTGGAATTGTTCAAACAAATGTTCCTAGAGAGGTTGCAATATCGGCTCAGGCTTTCCGGACTGTGCTGAGTGTTTTAGAAGCAGAATTTGAAGCCATTCTACTATGTTTGGAGTTGTGTGCTGATTTGGGGTTGGAAGAGGTTTGCATCCACTCGGATTCTTCGACTGCAGTCAAAGCCTTACAAGCTCAGTCACTACCCTATGCTTGGGGCTCGTATCCTAGTTTTGCTAAGTGTTTGTCTATGTTAAACTCTTATAACCAGTGGTCTGTTGTTTACATTTCTCGGTCTGAAAACTCGGTTGCAGATCAGCTTGCTCATCTTGCTCGAGTGAATCGTGTTTGTGTTTCATCTGTTTTTAGGGAAGCAGCTCCCCTTGTGGCTGCTATTTAGCCTTAGTGCTTTGTGAAATAAAAATCTTGTAAATCAAAAAAAAAAAAAATAATAATAATATATAAATATAAGCTGGCAATATATGATAGTATGAGTGAAATGTAGGATTGATTTTAAATATAATATGATATATATGGATATGATTTTGTTTCGTTATTGTACTTTTACGGATTGTAATTCGTGATGTACGGCAGCCGTCAGATGAGGGAGTTATTTGATTTGACGGCTGAGATTGCTCTAGGGATAATTAGAGTTAAAAAGTAGAAACGTACCCTAAGACTCATCTAATGTACCACAGAATACATTCCGTGAAAGTACGAGATATATCCCTATATAATATACATAGGACAAATAATAATAAGCTCAAAAAAGAGATATAATAATAATAATAATAATAATAATAATACTAGACATCGATGGATCCAAGTCCATTACGTGATTTTCTGCGTAGGATTTCCACATTTAGCTAACTCATATAATATAATATACACCTAAATTTATTTGGCATATATATATGCAACCAAACAATTATATATATTCAAATCTCTTATTCTACAGCAATTATTCATGGCCACATATATATTAATATTTTATTGTTTTTGAAATAAAAAAAAACATATGTGTTCTGTAATTTTGGCTTTGAAATTAAATGTAAGCTAGTTTTTTTTAAAAAAAGTTAGGTAATTTATGATCATACTTTTTTTTTTTTTTGAGAAAGGATCACAATTATTGAATCATACGATTTTGTTTTCGAAAAAAATTATACATTTTGGATAACATTATTGTTTATTTATTTATTTTTTGAAGATGAGAAAGAAAATAAAGTGATAGAAAGTATGATTAGAAAAATTATTTAAATAAATTTTAAGTAATTTAATTTTGAAAGTTTCTTATTTTAAAAAAGTAAAATTAATTTTACCAAATATATTTTCAAAATTATTTTCACTTATTAAAATTAAAAAAAAAAAAGTTTAAATAAATATTTGAAATTTTTACATGAAAAATCACATTTGCATAATTTATTACCTAAATACTCTTACACGCCTATATCTACATTTTTACTTACAAAGTTGGTTTTATTACACAAATATCACTTAGTCATCATTCCATCCATCATCAATCAAATCCTACTCTCTTCCCTCTCTTTTTTCATTTTCTATCAATCAATCCATCATTTCACTCTCTTTTTTTCTTCTTTTCTTTTTATTTTTAATTTTATTTCAGTTTTTAATTTTTAATTTTTTATTTTATTTCAGTTTTTAATTTTTTATTTTTAATTTTATTTTTAGTTTTTAATTTTTAATTTTTTTTCCATAACAATTCTTCTTTTCTTTTTATTTTTAATTTTTAATTGTAAAGCTAGTTTCTTATATATTGTTGCTTAGGTATATGATTGACTTCTATCAATCAATCCATCTTTCATTCTCTTTTTTTCTTTTTTTCTTTTTATTTTTAATTTTTAATTTTTTTACATAACAATTCTTCTTTTATTTTTATTTTTAATTTTTAATTGTAAAGCTAGTTTCTTATATATTCTTACGAAGAAACGGACCTTGATAACACATGGAGCGACTGTGTAGAGAATAAAGCCAGAAAGAGTATAGACAACAAAAGCTAATACCTGAAGACAAAATCAAATAATAAAGAATAGTCGAAGTCAAGGAAAGTGTTCTGAGAAATGAAAAATATTTTCACTGGTTTTAGGCACAATCTTAGGAAATCATTGTGCTTCTTATGTATGTTTGCTCAACAAATAATGCAGAGATTTCATTGTCAACGTTTCTGGGAAAAAAGCTAATGTTGGTGCTGATGTTCGAACCGAAGTTTGTTTTCGGTTTCTTTTTGGTTTTCTCCCATATTTGAAATTTTACACCTTCTGTATGTATTTTTTTAATATGTATTTTTATCTAGTTGTTTCCTGTCCATTTTTATATCATCAATGGGTACCAATGAGATTTATCATGGATGTTGATGTTCAAAGAGTTTTTCCTGTATTTTAGTTTGTATACAGTTGTTTTGTAGTTTTATTATAGTTTTGCTACTTGCATATGTTATTTCACTATAAAATTAATATGCAACTATTTGCACAAAACTTACTATGTATAACTACTATTTCTTAGTCCCCATCAAATTAAATTCTTGCATAATATATAAACTATCATAAAACGATAATGCAACTATAAGGCAACTATTTGCACTTGCATACAGTTGTTTTGTAGTTTTATTATAGTTTTGCTACTTGCATATGTTATTTCACTATAAAATTAATATGCAACTATTTGCACAAAACTTACTATGTATAACTACTATTTCTTAGTCCCCATCAAATTAAATTCTTGCATAATATATAAACTATCATAAAACGATAATGCAACTATAAGGCAACCAAAACAAAAAATAAATCAAAATGTAACTGTATATAACGTAGATGTATTATTCATGAGGTTTTTTTAAAAATTTTCACATCATACATTGTTTTGAATTTGGTGGGAGGTCCAGATCTGTTTGTTACAGATCTACATTTCACGAATCTGGATTTCGATATTAGGGGGAGTTGTTTTGATCGAATAAAACAGAAAACAAATGTGTAATTTCAGTTTCTTCACAGTTTTTCTGATTTTTTTTCGTCATTTTCAGTTTAGATCATTGCAGGTATTCTTTTCCAGTTGATTTTGCCAGAATTAATAGTTGTATTTTTCTCGTTTTGGTTTCATTTTGGTTGCTTTGCGGTTTTGAAACGAGCGCGTATTTTCATCTTCATGGTTCGCTCTGTACAGCTGAAGGCTTAGTGCATGTGGTATTTTTGTAAATATTTGTATGTGGACTATATAAATGTTTAATGGGCCGGCCCAAAGTATTTTTGTAATTTTTGTTCCTTTTTTGTATTTTTTTGTTTTTTTCCCTAAATATTAACAAATGCAGCACCTTACAGTTTTTTTTTTCTTTTCTTTTTTTACTTTCATAAGACACAAATTCGGAATCAAAATAATTGATGATATAGAGATTCATGCAGATGGACAGGTATACACAATCAAATCCAATTTATTATTAGAGTAATTTGCGGCAAAAATACCTAAGTTTTATCCCGAGTAGCTGATAAATACCTAAGTCATATTTTTGGCGGTAAAAATACCTTCCGTCACACTTCTGGAACTTCCGTAGGTACCTCTCCGTTTTCTTCTAGGTAAGTGTCCACATGTCATCCTTTTATTAGTCCACATCATTAATTTTTATTTTTCATTTTAAAATTTATTAAAACTGATTTAAAAATCATTTAAAAATAAAAAATATATATTTAAAATGTTTAAAAAAATAAAAATAAAACTTACTTTTTAAATTAGAAAAATTACAAAATTAAAATACACATAAAACTTAAGTATTTTTATTAAATTAAATTTTTTTTAAAAACTAACCTCTAAATCAGAGAGGAAATAGATTGAATATAGGATTGGTTTTAAAAAAAAATAAAAAGAATACGATTGAGAGATTGAGAGGAGAGAGAGATCGAGAAAAGAGAGAGAGTGTGACCGAACCAAGAACGATTGAGATTGAGAGGAGAGAGAGAGGGAGATCGGGAAAATACAGAGAGAGATAGAGATCAAAACAGATCTGAGATTGAGAGGAGAGAGAGGGTAAGAGAAACAGATCTGAGATTGAGAGGAGAGAGAGATCGAGTAAAAGAAAGAAAGGGAAAGATGAAGGAGGCCTTAGATTTGATCCAGCGAGGAAGATGACATGTTCTAGCCATGAACGACAGACTTGAAAGAGTTGGGATCAAGGTTTGGCCACTGTCGAAGGGTTGAAGAAGATGGAGGACTTCAAGAGATCGGCGGAGCACCGACGACGGAGGACGAGATCTGATGAAAGCAAATCGAGGCCAGTAGAAATCTCTCCTCCCAATTTATTTTCATCTTGTAAATATGTTTGGCTGTTGGAAAAATGCAGGAAAAAGAAGAAGCAAAAAAATTATTTTTTGAGATTTCTGGATTTGTATGTCGTAGTTTTTTTAAGGTTCTCTTCGGTTTTGGAAAGTTTTTGTTGTTGTTCTTTGCCTTGTTTTGGAGTTCTTTAGATTCAGATAAAAGAGAGAGAGAGAGAGAGAGAGAGAGAGAGAGAGAGAGAGAGAGAGAGAGAGAGAGAGAGAGATTTCTGGGAAAATATATCATTTTTTGAGATTTTTGAAAAACTACAAATAAAGTATTAATTATGTATGTGATTGTTAGAGTTTGAAGATGAATATGAATTTTAATCTCTGTTATTCATATTTTTTTGATGGGTTTGTCTATGTTCTTGTTCATTGTTCATACCCATATTTTTGTGAGATTTTATTAATTGTACGGTTATGTTTAATCAGTTCATTGTTCATAGACATTGTTAATCTAATATGTTTAATCAGGGGTTAATTAGAAATTTAAAAATATAATTACTGATTTTTAATTTTAATTAGTTAAAATATGAATTTCTAGATATTTTTTTTTATTTTATTAAATTTTAAATGAATTTTTAGATTTTTTAAATAAAAAATAAAAAAGTTAATGACATGGACCAATGAATGAGTGACACGTGGATACTAACTTGGCACATAACAGAGAGGTACCTACGGAAGTTCCAGAAGTGTGACGGAATGTATTTTTACCGCCAAAAATACGACTTAGGTATTTATCTGCTACTCGGGAGAAAACTTAAGTATTTTTGCCGCAAATTACTCTTATTCTTATTATTATTATTATTATTATTATTATTATTATTATTATTATTATTATTATTATTATTATTATCTTGGGTTACTCCAATTGTATACGTACGTGGCTCAAATATTTAAATATAGTTAGCATGAGCTTATCTCCTACTGTGTACTCTATGTATAATATATATTTTTTAATATAAAAATAAACACAATTCTCATTATTAATTTAAAACAGGAGAATATAGTAATATTGTAGATCAGTGCACCACGCGTAATTACAAACCATATATAATATAGTGATAATAATTAGTAGTTAATATTAATTTAAGCATGCAGATCAAATAAATTAATTAATGGATCCAATAATTATAGATATTGAATCTTTAGAACCAATTAAAACAGTTGAAGTGCCAGCATGAAACTTCTAGTGCTAATTGCTATCTATTTTTTTATATAAAATTAAAAAGTATATATATTTAAATATAATTAATTGGGGAGTTCTAATATTAATTTAAAAATATGTTAGTATATATAAATATATATATATATATATATAAAACATTTATATATAGGAAGAATATTCATCTATTTGTTAATATGGACAAATTTCAATACTTTAGAGACAAAAATAAAGTTGCACAAATTCACAATAAAACAACCAATTATTTTACACAAGAATATTTTACATATTAATTTGTAATTAATTATTTTTAAGTAAAATATGAATGTTTCTTTTTTAAAAACCGTGCCAAATGTAATTTTTTTCTAAAATTTTGAGAAAGTTATTATAAATTCATATTTAAAGGTGTAAATATAGTAAAAGTTGTATATTATTATTTCATTTTTGAAGAGAGTTGCATTAATTACTTGCCATGAAAACGTTTTTATAATGTTTATATTAATATAGATGGTTAATTTTCTAAAACTAATATTTGAGCCATACCATCACTCAAATTATTTCTTCTTTTTCTTATTATTATTTCATTAACCTATCGATTATAAACAGATTTAATTTACGACTCATACATTTATATATCTATTCTATATAAAGTTTGCCTATATAACTGAAATTCTTAGTTTATGAGAAATTCATGGGTGACTTTATTATTTTTATTTAATAAAATAATAAAATATTATTTATATATCATAAAATAATAATAAAACAAATTCTATTAATATTTGAACTGATATTTAACAAATTTCAACTCTATATATAATCACAACTATAGATCTATATATAATCACAACTATAACTCTAGAAATTAAAAATACATATATAAAATAAATTGAACCTTAAACCGCATATATACAATTAGTTTGTTGAGAGAGATCAGAAAAAGAACGAATTATATATGGAATTTTTTTTTACCAAAAAAAAATGGACAATCCAGTTATATGCAGACTCGGTTAGAATGAAAAGTGCAAAATAAAAAATTATACTATTGTCTCTGTCGAAGCAAATGTTATCTTCAATTATCAACAATTTAGAAATTAATTTTTAATTTTCTTTTTATCTTACACACATTGTGTTTCCTTAAGTATTTGAACATCAATTTTTAGTTTATTGTTGGATTAACTTAAGAACATATTTAAATTATCAAGCTTTTTTAAACACTAATATACTGCATTCGGTATTTACTTTTTATTTATATTAAAAATAAAATGGTTTATTATTAAAAATAAAATGGTTTATGAGAAATTCATAGGTCACTTTTCATTTATATATAATAAAATAAACAAAATAAATCTCATTCAATCCAAAAAAAATACGATTGAGTTTTTGCTGTTGTACATCTACGATTAGGTTTTCTTCAATATTTATTGTATTCATATTACAATTTGGACATTCCCATGGGATCACATATAATATTCCAATCCGCACTTCTCTTTTTTTCTTCTAGAATATGGAAGAAAGAAGAGACCATTATGCACATCTAGAAAGGCAGTGGAGATAATAATAGAAACTTTTCATTTTTTTTCTTTTTTTTTATCAATTTTTTTTTTCTTTTTGAGTAAAGATAAATATGAAATTTTAATCACATAGAGTTTTATTTTAATAAAATATAGTATTTTAAAATAATTTAATAGTATTTTGTTATAGAATACTATCACTTTTTGTTAAACATGGTTTTCACTTTTTGTCGACACTACCATATTCAATTTATCAACGAAAAAATGGACAATCCAAATATATGCGGACCCGGCTAGAATGAAAAGTGTAAAATACAAAAATTAGACTATTGTCTCTATCGAAGCAAATGAAGATTGAAATCCACCAATGACTATCATTAGTTTTCTTATCTACAATTTTTAGACAAATGCTATCTTCAATTATCAATAATTTAGAGATTGATTTTTAATTTTCTTTTTATCTTACATCCATTTAAGTAATGTTTCTTTAAGTATTGGAACATCAATTTTTAATTTATTTTTGGATTAACTTAAAACATATTTAAATCATCAAGCTTTCTTAAACACTAATATATTGCATTCGGTATTCACTTTTAATTGACAACATTATAAAATATAATATTTAGATACACATAATAATCTCACCTAATAATTAATAATACTTTTTTTTTTAATTTTTAATTGTATCGCTTTCAAATAACATAGAAAAAAACTAGCATAAATTTTAGTATACGTGCCTCGCACGTAGTTTTTTGCTAGTATATATATATATATCTATTCTATATAAAGTGTGCCTATATAACTGAATTCTTGGTTTATGAGAAATTTATGAGTGATTTTTTATTTATATTTAATAAAATAATAAAATATTATTTATATATAATAAAATAATAAAATAAAAATAAAACAAATCTCATTTAAACTGATATTTGATATTTGAACAGATATTATTTATATATATAATATTATATATTGTTCTCATGTGATATTATTTAAACCATAAATTTTTGCACTCTTTTCAATTTCAAAAAATTAATAAAGATTAGAAGCTATAAGGAGATAATGTTTCTACCAATGTCGAAAGTGAAGTCAACTAATATTGTTCTATGGCTGTTTACAAGCTTTCTTTCTTGACATTCAGATTGGCATGGCAATTGAACTATTCAAACATATGAAGTCTTGTGGTATGTTGCCCAATAATGCAACTTATAATATAATGATCGATGTGAATAAATTTTTTGTTGCATAAAAATGTTGATTGTACATCTCGACTCTTGATACACAATATATTTTTTATTAAAAATAAAAACCTAAAAACAAAGAAAGAGGATCAATGTGTGAAAATTTGGATGGATTGCGGCTACTTCTATCATGCCTAAAAAGTTGTTAAAGTATGAATATGAAGTGGAATAAGATCATATGAAATTCATTTTGGGTTCCTTTAATTGAGATAGTTGTTTTTCATCTACACTCAACTCAATACCAAAAAGTGTTGCTTCCTTTAATGAAAAATGATTTCATCTTCAGATCCGCTTGTGCTCTTGTTTCCATGATGATTCGTGATGGGTTTTAATGGCTTTAGAATATAGATAGATATAAAATGTGCTAATATAATAGAATTTTTGGTTTATGAGAAATTATTGGTGCCCAATAATTTAAAAGCCTAAATTTTCTCTATTACTATCCTATTTTATATTCTTGTATGTACATCTCTCATTTTTTCTATTTTTTTTTTATTAAAGTTAATTATTTAAGTAAATAAAATTCCATAATAAAAATCTAATTCCTAAATTTTCTCTATTACTATCTTATTTTGAATTTAATTAAAACCAACAAAATATATGTACGTAATCTTGTACGTATATCTCTCATTTTAATTTTCTAATTTTTTTTATTAAAGTTAATTATTTTAAATAAATAAAAATCCATAATAAAAATCTAATTCCCAAATTTTCCCTATTACTATCCTATTTTGAATTTAATTAAAACCAACAAAATATATATACCTAATCTTGTACGTATATCTCTCATTTTTTCTAATTTTTTTTATTAAACTTAATTATTTTAAATAAATAAAAATTCATAATAAAAATCTAATTTCTAAATTTTCTCTATTACTATACTATTTTGAATTTAATTAACAACAATAAAATATATGTACGTATATTTTTCATTTTTTTTAATATAAATTTTCTATATACATATATATTTATACAAAAAAATAGAGATAAAAAATAGTAGTGAAGAGATCCAAAAAATTTCACATAAGCTTCAAACACACTCTAAAAAAAGTATCATTTATAATTCTATGTGTAACTAATTTATTTGTTTATTTGGATGATTTTAGTCTATATATCTCAAATTATACTTTTTAATTTTTATAATTCGGTTATAGCAAGTAAGAATATTTGGGTTGATGTAATCATAACAATATATATAGCTTTAGTTGAGCATGAATTGTCCATTTGATTTTGTTTTAAGTTTAGATTTTACAATTGTATTTGAATATATGTGGATCTTGAGTTTATCGGGTTAATTTGTTGAAAATATATGTTTACTGATTTGTTCAAAACAAATATACATAAACACATATATTTTGTTGAGTCTATCATGGAGTGCTATGAGATTGATGAGAGGCTTCAAGAGAAGAATGAGATTACGAGGGCTGCAGTTCAAGTTTCAAAAAAAAAAAAAAAAGTCAGAAGTGGCAACTTGCATTGTGAAGAAAGCTGGAAGGCCAACTGAGAAGAAAGTTGGCCCAAATCTAAATATAAGGTTATGATGTTATAGATGATATTAAGATAAATTTAGAAAGCATTGCTTTGTTATAATATTATTTGGAAGCTATCATATTTCTTGTTTTTTATATTCTTTCTTTCATATGTCCAGTTATATGCCTGCTACCCCTATTCTTTATAATTTTATTATTACCGGCTCGAGTTAAGTATCCATAGTAAGTGTATAACATTATTATTTTTTAAATATATTTCAAGCTAATCTCCATTCTCCTCTTCCCTTTTTGCAAATTTTAAATTTGACTTTTCACTATTTATTTTCAAATAACCCCACACACTAATTAAAATTAGTTTTTAAACCATTTTAAATTATATGATTATTTATTGAATCTTTCTCAATTTAATTATAGAGCACCTAACATAAAACTAAGTATACGTGCCTTGCACGTAACTTTCTTCTAGTATATATATATATGGAAGAGGTTTCAATGGTTACATTTTTATTGTAACCATCATGGTTACATTTTTTTAAGCCATTGGATTATTATTAAATGGTTGTGATTAATTTAGAAATTAAATAAAAATAAATAATAAATAACTTGTAACCTGAAAGTGACCTAATCATTTATTTCCTTATAAAACTTTAATTAAGATTAATTATATTTTAAAATTAAATTAATTATAATTATTAATTAATTTTTTGCAATTTATTACTATATAAGGATCTTTAAGCAATTTATTTTTTTATACTTAAATTATTTAAAATTTTATAGCAAAACTTTTTATAATTTAAAATTATACACATATAATTTCATAATTTAAATTTTATTATACTTGTAATTTTAATTTTAAATTATTACACTTAATTATTTAATTTTTTTATTTAAATATTTAAAAAGTAAAAAATGAAATAAGTTGAAAGATTTTTTAGAAAAAAAATGGTTGCACTTGTTATCGATTGATTAGCTTGAGGCCTCATACTTAGATCATATAATTGTAACAAAATAATTAAATATCATTTAAAAATAATTAATTATTTGAAAATTTATTATAAGAAGAGAATTTTAATTTGTGTCAAAAAAATTTTAATTTTTGTAAAAAAAAAATAAATTTTATTGTAAATATTATAATTAAATGGCTTAATTATTAAAATAATTCAAGTAAGGATTTAAATATAAATAATAATTGCTAAAAGAGGTCTTGTTAAATATTTAATTAATTATTTTAAGAAAATAGTTAATTATAATTAAATAATTCTAAAAAAGGAATGTAGAAAATAGTTAATTATAATTAATTAAATTTAAAAAAGGAAAGTCTACCTATTAGTAACCTGCTATTACAGGTTAAAAAAAAATGTAACCATATGGTTACAATAAAAATGTAACCATTGAATAGTCACCCATATATATATATTGAGTTACGACTAAATTTAGATGATATTTATTGACATGTATATATTATGATTTTTTTTTTATAAGTTAACCGTTATGACAATTTGAATTAAAAATATACTAAAATAAATAATTAATTAAGAATAAAAATGTTATAAAATCTCAAACAATTTATTATGAATAAAATGAGACAAACTGATTCCATATAAATAAAACATACTAAAATTAAATAATTAATTAAGAAATAAAAACCAATAAAATATAAGAGAATTGTCATGTATATTGCCTTTTTTATTTTATTTTTTAATTTTAGATTTCTTTTATATATTTTTTTTTTTATTTTTATAAAAATTGTTTCATTTTAAGGTTATATTGTTTCTACTTTAAGGTTATATGAGACACTTCGAGGTTATACTGTTTTCATTTCAAGGTTATATTGTTTCTATTTTTATAAATAATTAAAAAATCAATCATAAAAATATAAATAGAAAAGCCCTTAAAATATATACTTTCTTACTATATATGAGAGCTTTGTAATTTTATTTTATTTTATTTATTTTTTTTTTGACAAAGTGATTTAAATCACTCATAAATTTACGACGCCCACGTCCGCCACCGGCGCTGGAACCTCCTCGAATCAGGATAGCTCATCGTCTAACCGCAGAGCATGCTTTGCCAACCATGGGCCGCTAAAATCTTAGAGCGAGCCCCATGAGACAAAACTGCCCCCGGAAATTTAGACAATAAAGCTATAACATCTTCAAACAACGCTCCTAACTCAATAAATACTGAAGTTCCACCTAAAAAAAATATCAAAAACAGCATAAAACTTTAATTAGAAAACTATTCAAATTGAAGAGAATCAACCAACCACCAAGACTAAGCAACTAGATCTCCCTATAAAATACTAGAACTAGCCAAAGGGATTACCCTTTGGCTAGTAACAATTAAATTATAGCATTCTACTTCATAACCTTCATAGGATCCCTATTCCCTACTCTTACTCTTTTAAAATCAAACATAAATAAAATTTTCCTTTTAATATCCATTATTCCTTAAATATTCAAAATATTATATATTAATTTAAATTTAAATTAATTATTACCAAAAAAGAAGGAAACAAGAAAAATAAATCTCACTTTTTTTTTAGCAACCATTATGTTACACGCAATCATATTTGAGAAATTATTAATGAGTTGCAATAAACTATCAAAATTTATTAATAAAACTTATATGGATTGCTCTATATATATTTAGTAAAATATATTGACATATATATGAAGCCAATTTATTAATTCCATTAAAAAAAAAGCATTTGAAGATGAAATAAGAGAGAGAGAATATATAAGTAGCTAGTCATCATCAACCAAAATAATTAGGCAAATTAATTGTGGAAATAGGAAGTGGACCACTTTGTTACCAT